>NC_141029.1:12960000-13260000 GCF_052040795.2 Danio rerio
GATGAATGCAACAGAACAAAGAAAAAAATATATTGTTTTGTGTTTTATTGTTTTCTGTGAAGTCTAAGAACATAAATTCAACATTAATCAATCACGTATTGTCTTCATTGTATAAATAATGAAAGATCCCCTATTTTGGGTTTTTGAAAATTAACTTTTATGCAGTATGTAACACAGCTCTTAGTAAAGTTAAATATCCAGCAAAGGCTTAAATCTGAAAGTGCACTGTGTTTAAAACTATTGATTCATCTAAAAAGAGTCGACTCATAGTGGTTCGAATGATTCGCTGCTGTAACGAGTCTTTATGTCAGCGTGACGTTGATGCAGAACTCAAGCCCCGCCTATTTGCACACACAAACACTGAACAAAGAAAAAGAGGAAGACAAACACTGTAGCGGATTCCGATTGAATCAAGTTGCGAAGATGCAGTGCTCTGAAGTGTGAAAGAGAGTTAGTGTTATATTCCCTTCCCAAAGATGAGGCTGTGAAGGTTGAAGTTTAATTTTGCAAAAATACCTCAGCATTATAGCCCAGCCCTGTGCTTTGTTCTCGTCATTTTTGTGAAGAGTGCTCCAGCAATCTACACACAGCGGGGGATTCAAATGATCAGAAAAAGACTATTGATGCATGGGACTTTGTCAGAGCCTGACAGGAACTTTACAGTACACAGTTCATGGACAAGTTTATTCAACCATTTCACAAGTGTAACTTAAGTGCGATTAAAATGGTTGCCTCCTTGTCTTTTCTAGCCTGCACATAATGTATTTAATTGTGTTTTGTTACTTGTAGCCACTTGTACTGTGTCTGATTAACTCTTTATATTCTCATATTGTGTCTAAAACTACTTTGAAAACTGGACACATGCCGATTTGTTTATGGATTTTAAATCTGTTTCTGAGCTCACGATCCTTTGCAGTTTGACGTTGCTATGGCCACCATCCTACACGGTTCTTACACACTTAAGTTTAGTTCTTACACACTTAAGTGGTCAAGTTTCAAAATAGTTCAGCTTTTGCCGCTGTGTGGATTAATACTGAATGTGTGTCACTGTTTTTACTTAAGGTTAAGTAGAGCAATATGCTGGTGGTTAACTGCATTGCTTTGTAGGGCACCTAGGTTACCCCTGTTTCTAAATTTAATATAAGTCTTTTGTGTCTCCGGAATGTGTATGTAAAGTTTCAGCTCAAAACACCCATTAGATTATTTATTATATTTTTTCCTTAGCATCAGGTAGAGGTCTTTGTGAACTGTGCCTTTAAGGCTAGTCCTTCACGCCCACCGTTTACACTTGCCTATCAGTATCCTTAAATCTGCCTCGACTGCTTCAGACAACAAACAGACATCTCAGGTGACCTGTGTGAGAAATACTACAGTAAATACTTTGCCAATGAGTATGTGATGCATTTGTTGTATAGTTGCAACGATGAGTCACACACAATGCTGTAAAAAAAGTTCTAGGACACACACAGATACACACACAGACAGCGCGCGCGTTTAGCTGTGCACTCTTTTTGAACGCAAATGTGACAGAATACAGGTTAATATTCACTGCTGTATAAATATCTGTTATGTTAATGTGGAAAATAAACCTGATTTAACTTGCACAAACTAGGATTGAAGCATCTTCTTTCGTAATTGTTCTGACACGCGTCTGTGCTGATGTAGCAAATCTGAAGTAAATCGCTGTAATTCATTACACACGTGCACTGTTTTAAAACATTTTAAACTTGTAAAACTCACTCTTGATCACATTTGTTGATGATTTATGATCCTAGCAAACTGGACAGACCTTTTATTCCCGGTTGCTTTGCACACTTCCTGTCTTGTTGATATGATTATACACATTATTATGGACATGTTAATACGCAGCTGTCAATCAATTCGGTGGCCGGGGGGAACGCACTCCTACGTCAAGTTGCGGTGGGTCTGAAAACCGCTCCAATTGGTCCACCATTTTTATGTTGGTAAATTGAGAAAAAAGGACTGGGTGTGTTTATTTCACCCCAATATGACGCATTTCCACTATTCCTACACATATGTCTGTCCAAACAGCTTGAAAAATAGATTTTTCACCATAGGTGACCTTTAATGCACTCCTGCATTGGGCTCACACATGCACTCTACACTACACTCTACTTGTTGGTAAACTGTGCTGGACATTTCTCTCTGTCTCCCGCTGAACGCAGCAGACTGGGTCATTGGAGCAAATGGGGTTTGGGAACAAATGAATCACTGAACGAATCATTTGGGAGTCATTGGGATAATTAAGTAAAAATAAATACTACAAAACAATGAAGGTGTGTTTTGACCTTGCATGCATATTTGCATGTAGTTGTTAAAGACTCCCAAAATCAAAATATGACATTTTTAAAGCATAATAGGGGCACTTTAAATACAATTTAATCTTTGTTAAATCTCTAGACTTTAGAATTTCTTGGTTTAAATGTGTTTGATATCTTAGTCACAGTTCTTTAAAACACAAGTGAAAATCTTTCACTATAAGAGTTTAAGTTTGCGATGACTCCACAAATCATCTTCTAAAATGTGGCTCCTGGTCTTTCTAATCACAATGCAACAGTGCAGATCCTATGACTATTGCATATTCGCACATTATGGTTTCAAAAATAAAAGGATATACTGTGCAGCCCTAATTGGTATTCAGAATTACCATAAACTCTATTTCTGAAAACCATTCGAAAGCAAACTTCAGCAAATTAGTCTGTAGATTTCAAGGACATCTTATTAATGATTGAAGCAAAAGAGAAAAAAGTCCCAAGATTAAGTGAATGTTGCATGAAAAGTACAATAATCTTCACTAAGAAAAATCTTAGTGACCACCATAATATGAAATCTAATGAAGCTAAAAGTAACCTCAAGGCACCTGTTTTCTTTGTTAGACCTGGCGAGAGAACTAAAAGCATGGATTTGACAATGACGCCCATAATTGTTGGGAACATTTATGACTAATATCGGTTCTAAAAGCGTGAATATAATTTGCGTCCAATGTTAATAATGTGCCTTATTCATGGTCTCTGTTTTGGAATAGGATTAGCCTTGATGGAAATGCATTATGTCGGCACTGCAGAAGGCTTTCAACGGTCTTATGTAAGTCAGTGATTTAAAAGGCTAGTCATATTCTGCACTTAGAGACTATTAAATTATCAAAGACCAACAAAGCACACTTCTCTCCCAAACTACAGGGAATGGTGAACCTAGCTAAATACGGTTAAACCATCATGGGAGGTTAAAAACACCAGCATGTCTTCATTTTTGTTATTTTCATGTGGGTTTGATTTCCAGAAAGCACAGATTAATACATTTTATATCTTGTCTGTTAGTCTGGCCTTTTGAGAGTCTTTGAAAAAAAAAAGCATATCAAAACACTGACCTCTTTACTGATGGATGAGCACATGTCAGCTTTCAGTATCACTGCTCTCAAGAAAACTGCACGGCTTCAGTGAGAATGGAATGTGCATTTAGAAGAGTCCAGAGTGGCAGGTGTTTTACCTTTACCTTCAAACACAGTTCAAATGGTTGCATTTGTGATGGAGTAAGTCCTTTGTTGATTTTAAGGCTGCACTATAAAATGACGGACTCTTTATCGCCACCCACTGTTGCAAATGCCGTCAACGAAAACACACAAAGCCTGCTTGAAAAATTGTTAGATGATGTTGTTCTAATTAGCATATTCATGATATAACCGCGTTGAAATTCTTTAAATAATTCCTAAATTTGGGGTAAAGCATTTCTTGTTTGTTTATTAAAAAAAAAATCTATTTTAAGGGATAGTTCACCCAAAGATGAAAATATTGTCATTTACTCATCATACACTAGTTCTAAACCTGTTTGAGATACTTCTCTTTGGAAGATATACTGAAGAGTTTTGGGAAAAACAGCCATTGACTTACAAAGTATTTTTTGTGTGTGTAATTCCCACTGGGGACAGGATATAATATAATAATTTATTTTCATTTTATTAACTAAAATTTAATTATAATTTTATTAATTTACAAATAATTGTAATTATTTATTTGACCTTTTTATTTTAGCATGAAATTATAATTTGTTTATTTAACTTATTTACTGTAATTTCTGGATTTTACATTACTATAGTCCCTAAATGTAAATGCAGGAAATTGTTGTTCATGTAAACAATTGCGAGAGCACAGAATTGTGTTTCCATTTAACGCTCCAGCATGTTACTGATGACTATACTAAAAGCCTGATTGGCTACTGTGTTCATAAACTCATCAGAAAAATCCGTGATTGGCTACACACTTGACTTCAGCTAGTGTTTCTTCCCATACCTATAAACTTTTGGTGAATGGTTAATGTCACTTATTTCAATTCTATACATTTCCTTTTACAACACCAATGTTGTACTGTAATTAAAATATAATCAGTTAAATAGACTTCAGCATTCCTTTTGTTGTTGAAGCATTAACAGAGATGAAAAGCCGTTTACACGCATGCGCTCAGCAGGATCAGCAGGCTGGCACAGAAACCGGAACCGCTTACCCCAGGTTACTGCAAAATTAAGAGTCCTTCTGCATATATGCTGTTGTGACAGGCATAATAGGATCGTGCAATTCATTCATTCATTTTTCTTTTCGACTTATTCTCTTTATTAATCTGAGGTCACCAAAGTGGAATGAACCGCCAGTATAGTATAATTGTTGTGTATAATATTTTTAGGGGCTTTAACCTTTAGGGGACAGTATAGTGGAGACAGGAAAGCTGAGAGAGAAGGGAAGGATCAGCAAAGGACCTTGAGCAGCTCAGTACTATTTGTCAACAAACTAACTACAACAGTAGGCTACTGGCCCTGACTTTGCATAGCGTTTATATTCATGTCGAAAATTAGGCCCAGTTCATTTCCAGGCCTGTTTCAGACCAGACTTTCTTTCTTCCATGGAACACAAAAGAAAAACATTTTGATGAATGTTCACGTTGCTTGCCATCTATAGTCACATCTCAATATTTAAAATTTTTTATAATTAGCAAGGCTAGTATTCACCAATATTTTTGCATTAGTTTTGAGTCAATCAAAGCTTTAACAGTTTACTGTACCTACATCAAGATTTACTTATTTAAAAAGTCAGATTTTTCACAAGATGTACAAATTAAAAATATGGTCGATTTTTCTGCTTTCTAACATCAATTGTCAACAATCAATTAAATAAATCCAAAATTTCCCACAAAAGTATGACCTCTCTATATGGCTGGGCAATAAAATCAGTAGCGATATTTATTGACCAAACACCGTTATCAATATCGATAAAAGCGCACCTTGGAAGCAATGACAATAAACTCAAGGTGTAAGTTTGTCTTTTTCAATGGAGGGCGACTTGCACGACGTGCATATATGAGCAACGTGCACATGTTGTGCAAGTAGCGCGTACAAGAACCACGCTCATTTTCTAGCCGCACCTAGTTGAAAAAATCAGAACTTTTCAAAATGCCGTAAACGCTCCGCAATTGATAGAAGTAGAACTAACCAATCTACTTCACACTTTGTATAGAATATACACATTTCAGTAATAACTACAGACTAATTACCTCAGACAAACACAACCCACCCAAACACTGCAGTGCTTTTTACTTTCCTCATTAAACGGAGCTGCAGCAATGATTTGTTTAGTTGTCATCCTCTGAGAAAACGCTTGATGGTCACCTAGTTACGAGAGACACCAGTGGAGTGTGAGCGCAAAAGTCATTGCAAATGGTCAAGGAACTCACAGGCATGCACCTGAAAATGAAGTGCAGTGGCTAGCAGCAGTCAGGAGGTTGTAAATAAAAAAGGATTTAAGGATGTCGCCCGATTGGCTTTTTGGTTTCTTTTCTTGTGCATCTCAGCCACTAGCTCCCCATTTGAAAAAAAAAATAGCATAGTGGGTAATGTGGTCATTCAACTTCACAATTTGTAATGAGAGCCCTGAGCTTATAAGATCCTTGAGCCCTGGGCTCCCTCCCGTTGCAAGGCGAGAGGGGAGTTTAAGCTCAGGTAGATCTCGATGACTCCCTCTCCTGTTAATTGTAGCTAAGTGTCGAATATGAATGCTGAGAAGGTGTAATCAGAGTTTGGTTAAAATATTTTGGATTAACTGTTTAGAGTGCTTGTTTTTAAACTGTGGGAGGAAACCAGAGGACCTGGGGAAAACCCACGCAATCACGGGGAGAACGAACAAAACTCAGCACAGAAATGTCACTTGGTTTGGAAGGGAATTAAACCAGGGGCATTCTTGCTGTGAGGCAACAGTACTAATCACTGGCCACCGTGTCGCCCATTTGAAAGGAGGGAAAGTAGGGTTGGGTGGGTGATTTCTTCATGATGAAGATATTGAGATGAGAAAAGTCTTGTTATTTATAGTGAGTTAAGTATCGTCTGATAGGATAATTAGTCATTAGCTAAAGTTGGAACAGCTGTGAACAATAATAAGCACGTGATCCTCTCGAAATTTGATTATAAATAAACTTTACAAAAATCCTAATATTAATAAATGTAATATTAAAAATATTCAATAATTAACCGTATCGAATGACATGAAACATGATATGGTGAGATTTTTTTTTTTTTTGCAATATAGCCCAACCCTATCTGTCTACACAAATAATATTAATAAAAATGATAATAATAAAACTGAATTGAATGAATTCCTTCAGAACCCCCAATTGATTAATACAGTGAAGGCACAGGTCTGAAAATTGATTAATAACATTTGGTTTTTATCCAAAGCACCCTAGAGCAGATTTAAAATCTTGTAAAAATCTTGAGCACCTTAGAATTAGGATCATGGCAACTATAACAACAAAACAACAATAAATGCAAACATAAAGTGTAGCACTGCCTTTATGAGTGAAGCATTGTCCTCTACATACAATATTCCATTTAGCACAACAAATTAATCTCATCAAACAGAGAGAAAGAGAGATGTGAAAAGAACAAAAAGACTATTAACTATGCAGTCAGCAAACATCACACGGTCGTTTCGATGTTTTCAATAATCTCCACCATGGATTTGGAAGGGGAAAGCAGGGTGCATTCGTCCTGGTCCCATAGACTCCCCGGACTGGAGTGTCCATCCGTGCTGAGCTCATCCTCTTCCTCAGACTCTTCCTCGCAGGACTCCAGGAAGTGTCCTCCCAAAGCGTTGATCCCTGAGTCCTCTGAGGTAGAGGGCGAAGAGCAGTGGCCCATTTTTGGTCCTTTGACAGTCTCCTCAACAATCTGCTTGTCTTCGGTGTGCTGTTTCTGAATTGGGTTCATTTGAGCAGGCTCCACATGAGCCTGGGGCCGCTGCACGTAGCACATCTTGCCGTTGATTCGTTTAACGATATAGTCGTCAATAAAGAGTTCGGCGATGTTGCAGTATTTGGGCGATTCTGGACAGGGTGGAGGCTGGAAGCAGGGGGAGATGCGGAGGAAGCGTTCGGTCAGAGAAATGGACAGATCAATGGTGTCGGGGCAGTCAGACGGAGCCGCAGGCACAGGTGTGCTGGGCAGCTGAGCCACGTTGGTCATGGGCTGGTACACATATTTACCTGGAGAGACACAAAGAAGGAGATTGTTACCTCATTTGAAGATTAAAGTGTTATTATCAAGAGTGAAACTAGATGTATGTTTAAACTGAGGCTCTGAGAACACACACACACACTGTTAAAAATGCAAGGTTCCACACAATTTAATTCAACACAAATCGAGTAAGTTATCTTAATTTAAGTAGATTGAACATATAACAATTACGTTGTCCCCAAAAACGCTCAAGAATTGTGTTGTTTAAAATCATTTTAAATAAGTATTTTGAACAAGCATAATGTTTTTGAGTTTAGATTGGCAAGTTTTAAAGCAGGGGTCTCAAACTCACGATCCGCGTGCCACAGTTTGTGGCCCCTGTCTAAATTTGAAAGTTTGTTAGTGCGGCCCATGAGTTTGATATGTATAGCACTTTACAGTTTTGTGTGTGGAGCTGAATGAACCCACCAATCACGGTGGGGTATATAACTCTGGGGGACGTGACATCAGCTGGGCTTGACACAGGCAGAGAAACATTTCCCAATGAGTAAAAGTTAGAACAGTGTTGCCATGGTGTTTTCTTCCGTGCCTGCTGGGTCATTTGCATCACCTCACACAATAAAATTACATATATTCCTATATGATGAAAAGTAGTCAAAAAAATAAATGATAACAAGACAGTGTTGCTTCTTTTTCTTGTAACAACAGCACGACGGATAACAGTAAATCTATTTATTATTAATCTTATTACTATTTATTACTGATTGATTTATTTTCTTATTCGTTTTTTATTTGTTTATCTTTTTCATCGTATTTTGTGTTTAAAAAATCCACAATTTAACACAAAATAAGGTGAAAAAATAAACAAATAAAAAAGTAATAATTAAATAGTATAATCATTTTGTGTTGAAAACCTGATGTTGCCCAGCCTCACTCAAACTCTGCCTCCAGCAGCCCTCAGGTAAATTGAGTTTGAGACCCCTGTTTTAAATAGATAGTTTATCCAAAAATGACACATAATGCAAATAAAAATCAATTATATAGGGTTGGTCAGGGGTTTTGTTTTGAGGAAAAGCACAACAAAAGAACATGTCCATTAAAAAAATTCAACACAATTTGAATAAAAAGTATAAAACACATTTTAAAAACATGAATTACTATAAAACACATAAACAAATAAACTGATGAAAATCGAATGATTATAAAATACACAAAAAATATTTTAAAAATAACTTTTTAATTTTTTTTTGCATTTTTTGAAAGTGTTGTTTTCTGCAAGATTTGTGCGCTTTCTTTCAATGTGAACTGGAAAGCAAAGAGTATTTCATAAGCATTTTCATGCACAAACCCTAATGGCTTAAGTCAGGATTTTCATTGAATAATACATTAAATCTTGAAACAATGCAAGGGTGAGCAAACAATGACTAAATTTTCAATATTAGGTGAACTGTCCCTTTAATTTAATTTAATGCAGTCACAAAAAGAAAGAAAACATGCATTGCATTAAAGATCACATGACGCTTTATTATTTTTAGTTTCATGCAGTGCTCGGCAGTGTTAATGCTCTGAACATCATCATTTACAAATCAATGCATTTTCTCGTCATTAAAGCACACACATTGGTAAATGTATCCCAAAATCTGTTGTATTCACATGTGCCAATGACACATCAGTTCATTCCCTATTTAGATTGGCAGCCAGATAGAGAGAGAGAGATCAAATCTAAAATTGCAAAAGCAATTTACTGAAACATATTTCATTACATAATAAAACCCTGTGACCGCATAGTAAGAGATTTAAAAAAGTATTATGTAAATAAAAGGTTATGCTGTAATCCAGTGAGGTGGTATTACATTGCACTGCAGAAATTCTACTTTGATATATATATATATATATATATATATATATATATATATATATATATATATATATATATATATATATATATATGATAGTGTTAGTGATTTTACAACCATTTTACAAATATTTTTATGTTTTTTCTTGTTTTATAATAGTCCAGCTGGAATGTTAGTCAGCTGTGAAGATCCATGTCATCAAAGCTCACAGTTATTATTTAAATTATGATTTTTCCAATCAATTTTCACATGATTTTTTTTGACACTTTAATATTCGATCGGCAAATAACATCTGCTATGACTGGTTAACCTATTTGCATATTTCATGTGTAACAGTGCCACAGCCAAACTGCTTAATATTGGATATGCAGGCTTTGCTATTTAAACTTGTGTGTTTACAGGGGAAATATTACATTTCAATTTTTTTTAATCACAAAAGCACAGAGCATCATCCATTTATGTCAAAAACTTAATCTGGTCAAATATGTGAGGAAAAAACATTGTATTTTGGCTTTATGGTTGTTAATATGCAATCAAATCAACATAATATATATATATATATATATATATATATATGTATATAGTATCATATTTTATTATATTATATTATACAGTTGGCGTTTCTGTGTGGAGTTTGCATGTTCTCCCTGCGTTCATGTGGGTTTCCTTCAAGTGCTACGGTTTCCCCCACAGTCCAAAGACAGGATTTTGTAAAATATTTGCTCTATATGACTTGGGTTGCGAAGAGGCAGAAAAAAATCAGGTAAATTTCCAGAAACTCACTCACTTTCCTTTTGCTTGGTCACCAAAGTGGAATGAACCACCAATTACTCAGGCATATGTACTGTATTATGCAGCGGATGCCTTTCCGTCCACAACCCAGCACTCAGAGTAAACTAAATCATGAACCCCCAGAGCTGGGAAACAGCATATAATCTCCCAGTCGAAAATAGAAATTCATATAAACTGTAGAACACCGAAAATATAAAAATATTAAGCTGCTGCACTGGAAATCATTTCCAAGTTTCAGTGAATCAACCTTCAGTTAGTATATTTGCATGGACACCAATAGTCCGATTGTAATACAATTAAGACAATACTCAGATTAAAAATTAAGTTATTCCCATTCATTTCCATATTTTTCCTAATAATTTCTTTAGAAGGTTTCCAGCTTTGAAAATTCCCAGGATTTTCCAGGAGTGCTCATAAATAGATATACAGATATTCTTCTATGGTAAAATGAGAAGAGATTTGGACCCAGAAGCAGCTTTCCATATGGCACAACTTAACAAGCGGATAGTTTGCTCAAGATGGCTTTGGTCTTATTATGATTGAGGAAAGAGAAGTCCAGAGCTGGTGAGACAGACAGTCCTTTTCAGCTCCACACATCTGGCAGAAAGCAGCGGGGTGTGATCAGGACATCTCTGACAACACTAATCCCCTGTTATCTAAAGCCCGCATCAACATTCACTTGCTCATGGCCTTTGACAGTATGTCTCTGGTCTCATTTCTCTTTGTCTTTCCTACACTCTCGCTGTCCATATTTCTCTGTTTCCTCTGAATTATACAGGAGTCAGATCTACAAAGATAAAATATGACAGGAGCACCATCCATCCCATTTACTGCACAAAACGGATTTATACAGGACAGATATATTGTGTTCTGTCCAGTAAACAGATGACTGCACAACTAAATAAAAGCAAACTGTAAATAAGAAAGACGCCAAAGCACTTTTCACTCAGAAATTGCTATTGCTATTCAACAAATACCTCAAAGCACAAAGACAGAAACAGGTTTTTGTTGTAATATGTTCTCACATAGTCTTTGTTATGTTAAACTTTTAAATAAATTAAAAAACAATCAAACAATCAAGATAAAAAATATATAATATAACAAAATGATCACATTTTCCAATAAAAGCAGCATTTTTCATCCTATTTTTGTAACAAAGAATATACTACATTAAATAAATGTATTAATAAAATATATTTGGTGGTGTACTATAGATGTGTAATAAAACAGTTGATTTATAAACTTATAAGTATATTTATATTTACTTTAGATTTGTTTTTTCAGCTCATATATTTAGTCAGGTCTATAAATATTGGGACATCGACACAGTTCTAACATTTTTGACCCCATCACCGACACAATGAAAAATATACATATACAGTCGAAGTCAGAATTATTAGCCCCCCTGACTCAATAGCCCCCCTTTTTATTTTTTTCCCCAATTTTTGTTTAACAGAGAGAAGATCATTTCAACACATTTCTAGTCATAATAGTTTTAACAATTCATTTCTAATAACTGATTTATTTTATCTTTGTCCTGATGACAGTAAATTATATTTTACTAGATATTTTTCAAGACTTCTATACAGCTTAAAGTGACATTAAACAGCTTAACTAGGTTAATTAGGTTAACTAGGCAGGTTAGGGTAATCCGGCAAGTTATTGTATAACGATGGTTTGTTCTGTAGACTATCGTAAAAATATATAGCTTAAATAGACTAATAATTTAGTCCTTAAATAGTGTTTACAAAATTAAAAAACTGCTTTTATTCTAGTTGAAATAAAACAAATAAGACTTTCTCCAGAAAAAGAAAATATTATCCGACATACTGTGAAAATTTCCTCACTCTGTTAAACATAATTTGGGAAATATTTAAAAAATGTAAAAAAAAATAAATAAAAGAGGGCTAATAATTCTGACTTCAACTGTATAAAGAGTGGTGTAAAGTAACAAATTATAAATACTCAAATTATTTTAATTGAGTAGTTTTTTCTCAGGAATTGTAATTCACTAAGTAGTTTTAGAAATGTGTACTTTTACTTTCCTATGAGTACATTTTTAGTGCGGTATGAATACTTTTACTCCACTATTTTCCTTCAACCTGCAGTCACTTCTTTCTTTTTTATTGTCTATGAAGATTAGAAAAATCAGTCCTGTAGTTACTTTCCAATCAAGTCACACATAACGAACTCAAGACTTGGGCGATTTATATTTGCAGCAAACAGTTTAAAAGCATAAAAAGTGTACAAGAAGATGCCCAAAATCTTTACTCGCATTGACCCAGAGACGCATTGACCCATGAGATGACAGATGTTTACTGTATGATGATCGAAATGACCTCAAACACCGAGCAGGCACAATATAAATATGGCAAATATGACATCAAATTGACGTTGTACTCCAACGGCGTTGGGACATTGCATTTTGTTTGGAAATGAAAATTGTGTTGACATCAGAACTAAATATAATGGCTGACATCAATGTCCAACGACCAACCTAAAATCGACCAAATATCAACATCTAATGATGTTACAGGTTGATGTTGTGTGGACATTAATAATATGACGTCTATCAGACTTTGGATTTTGGTTGCCATATCTGACGAATAAATGTCAGTATTTGACGTCAATACGATGCACTTTCTAACACAACCTAAAATCAACCAAATATCAACGTCACTTGGCGTCTTTATTAAAGATCAAAATAAAGTTGTCCTTAGATGCTGACTGGACATTAAATTTTGGTAACCTGACGTCACAACCTAACCTAATATTAACGTCTTATGACGTTGTGTGCCTGCTGGACAATAACTAAATGCACTACAGAATGTTACGTTTACACACATCCACAAATTACATGTAAATGCATCAGCTCTTTGGAGCGTAATGCTCACTACTCACTACTCTTGAGTATTTTTGAAAGATCTTTTTACTCATATTTTGAGTAATATTCACAACAGATACTTTTTTATATATAAATCCTTGCAGGATGAAACCTTTTGACTGCTGAGAAACTGTTAAATTAAACTTAACTGTAAAAAATAACAATCCAGTATAGTATCCCATAGAAATCAAAAATAAATAAATAAATCAAAAGAATAAGTAAGAAACAGTTTGACACACGTAATGAAATTTCAACCATTAACAGTTCTGTACACAAACAATTACCGACGACCCCTGAGCTCCGCAACAATTTCTGTAATAAATTCACGAGCAGAACTTAATAAACATATCTTGCCAACAAAAGCAAAGACCACAAAAGAAATACAAAAGCAAAACAAACTCATTACATTCTAATGAGATTCCAAACATGTCCTGCGAAGAGAGCAAATAAAGCAAAATTGCAGGGAGCCGCGAGTATCTCGACTGAGCCGAACACAATTATTTCCCTGCACTTTCCTCATGTGCAATCAACAATAGAGGTTCCACTTGTACGCCCCGCCATTCATTTACAGACGTCTTTGTTTTATAAATCTGTTGGACAAAAGGACCGGATCTGCAAGCCAGAACAGAGGAAATCAATGTCTGACAGCTGGAGCTTCAGGCTCTGGGCCAGAAACAGGAGGCTTCCTTCTCCACGTTTCACACATGGCCACATCACATCGCCACGGCTCTGGATTTACTCTCACAGTACTACTGCATACTGTCAAAATCCAAACACAGCAGAGCAAAGCTGTCAGCGTCATGTTCACTGCTGTGCAAGAGCAATATTAATAAATCATCACAATGCACACCATAACACTGCGCTGCACCGTTGGGGCTCTCACTGCACCCTAAGATGAGGTGAGACCACAGTATAGTACACTGTTTTTTGTTTGTTTTTTAGGAGAGGAACATGCATTAAGCATCAATAAGAACAGGGAGTTTTTAAATAAAAAATTTTGAATGAATTCTCTCGGCATAATGTATTTATTTGATCAAAAATACAGTATTTTGATCCAGGGCTGCACAATATATTGTTTCAACATCAATATCGCAATGTGATCATTCAAAAATAGTCGCATTGCAGGATACACAATGTTGAGTCTGAGTTAGAATTCATCATCTGCATGTATTTTTGATTTTAAAACTATTCAGGCATAACAAATAGTATTGTTTTCTAACCTTAATGACAAATGATTTTATTTAATTATTTATACAAGGAATATTACGTACTATTATTTTACATGTGATTATTAATTTTACTGTATCTAAATGCTGTAAACCATAACACACTGTTTATTTTATTTGTGCCATTGTTATTGTATTTATTTATGCTTTTGTATTTTATGCAGATGCACTACAGCATCATCCTAATCAATCTAAAATGATTAATTCTTTCCAAATAGGGATATTCAAGTCACTCGGTGAAACTGCATTCATATCGCAATATGTATTGCAGAAAAACAAAATATTGCAATGTCAGATTTATCCAGTATCGTGTGCAGCCCTATTTTAATCTTGTATTTCAATTTCAAATAACTATTTTAATATATTTACAAAATAATTTAATAAATAAAGAGTGCAACGTAGAATTTTCAGCAGTCATTAATATGTAGTGCTATTTTATTATCATTTATTGTATTTTTCATTTTATATTCATATATGTTTTATTGTAATTTAAGTAACATTAAGTTATAATGTTGTGTTTCTTTTTATATAGTTATATCATTATTTTTATTATTATAAACAATTAAAAATTATATTACTGTAACTATTTTAAATAGTCCATTTGAGTATCAGTAGACTATCTGCTTAATATCTGTTGATACCGCTGCCAAACAGACATTTAACTGACTTTAAAATATTTTGGAAGTACATGTACATCAACTTACACCAACCCTAATCCCAACCTAACAGTCTACTTATAATCTACTGAGAATTATTTGGCATGTAGACTTAAATTCAACAAACAGATCATCAAAATAAAGTGTGACCAAGATTATTAAGATTAGAATTATAAACTATTTATTTTTTTCATATTTTATTTGTTTTTCATTCATTAATTCATTTTCAGGCAAGTCAGTGGCGCAGTAGGTAGTGCTGTCGCCTCACAGCAAGAAGGTCGCTGAGTCGCTGGTTCGAACCTCGGCTCAGTTGGCGTTTCTGTGTGGAGTTTGCATGTTCTCCCTGCCTTCGCGTGGGTTTCCACCGGGTGCTCCGGTTTTCCCCACAGTCCAAAGACATGCGGTACAGGTGAATTGGGTAGGCTAAATTGTCCGTCGTGTGTTTGTGGATGTTCCCCAGAGATGGGTTGCAGCTGGAAGGGCATCCGCTGCGTAAAAACTTGCTGGATAAGTTGGCGGTTCATTCCGCTGTGGCGACCCCGGATTAATAAAGGGACTAAGCCGACAAGAAAATGAATGTATAATTCATTTTCTTTTCGGCTTAGTCGATATTTGTTTTTCAGTGAAAAGAAAAAACGATTAATGAGCTTTAGTTTTAGTTTCATCTAACTTTATTGATGCTTTCAAATGAACCTTAGAACAGTAGTTCTTTTATTGCGCATACTTGTGTGCAGAATAGATAATTTACAAATTATAAAATAATTTAATTCTAATATAATTCTAATATTATGAAATATTATACATATAAAATATACTATAAATGCTAATAGAATATTACACATTATAAGGTAATTTACTAATTTTATATATAAAATAAAAAGTATATACTGTAGTAAAATCCAAATTACACAACTAATTATATAGTCATGTACATAATCCAGAATATTAATGTATTCTAAATGTTTGTCAGTTAATTTAAGACATTTTTTTCTTATTAATTGGTCCAAATATTCTGGAACACAGATCAAAAATCCCTTTTCACATTTTTAGAGATCTCTAAAAGAGAAGCTGGTAAAGTTCATACTTTTTTTCTATGCTAATTGTTGAGTTTTCATTTGCCTCAATAGTAAGCTGGAAAAACTCAACTCTGTTACTACAAAAGAGATGAAAATCCATGAATTTTATTTATTTTTTTTGTATCAAGAGAGATTTTGATAGTTAAATAAAAAAAAAAAGGATGTCAAATTTGCTGTCTTAACAGACGTACAGTATTAGAAACACAGGAATAATGAGTTTTCTTGTGCATTTTCTAGTCTACATTACAATAATATAATGATTTAAATTATTTCAATTGAGGAGGGTGGGGACTTGTTGCCCAAGGACCGGAATTGTGAACCACTGTATTAACCAAACACACATGAGACAAAGGAAACATCCAAAACATGTTGTGTTGGTGGTCCTCCAGGAACGTGATTGAGAAATGCTGCTGTACCCTGTACTGTACACTTAATCTCTGCTGATTATCAATGCTGAAAATTCTGTTGTGCTGCTTAATATTTTAGGATAATCACACTTTTATTTTCCTTTTTTGTAGCATTGGTTTCCACATTTAAGCAACAAATCTCCAGGATTTATTGCCATGAATTATTCAACGGAACAGGCATACTAAACAATGCATATCAGGTTGAGTGTGTTGTGTTTGTAATTTTATGGTACATTTATTGCTTTGCACAATGGCGCAGCACTCAGTTGTTCTCACAGGGCAAGTGTGTGGCTGATAAACCACTAGCTCATATTAACATAATGCTCACTCTCTATTGCAGTAATGGCAGATTTAAGCTGTCATCATGTGCACAGGGTGATAAAGGACATGCATGTATTAAAAAAAAAAACACGCACCACCCCACAACACTAACAGTTCAAATCCATTATTATGCAACTTCATATAATCACAGAGTGGATGTTTTTTTCGATGCATGTGAAACTACACACTTACAATGCAAACAATGAAGAATTAGTCATGAGAAAGAGCCGGCTTAACTGCATTTGTAAAACTGCATCGCAGAATTTATAATAATTGTGATTATGAACTGACTTTGTTGTATCATTAACATAGGACTGGCTAGTTGCTGATTAGGGTTTAGACCAGAATACACCCAGAAGAGGATGGGAGTAATAAAAAACAATAATAATAAACTTGGAATAATGAAAAATAAACTCTGAATTGTGAGATATGAATTTGAAATGGTCAGATAAAAAACTTGATATACGAGATATAAAGTCTTGATTTTGAAATGTAATCTCAGAAGTTTGGGACATAAACTTAGAATAGCTATATATAAATGCAGAGTGTTTATTGTGAGATATAAACATGAGATATATACATGGACAAAAAATATATAAACAGTTATGAGATATAAACTCAGAATTTTGAGACGTACACTCAGAATAGCTATATATAAAACTAGAATAGTGAGATATAAACTCAGATTAATAAAATATAAACTAAAAATAGTAAGATATAAGCTCAAAGGGACTAAGCGGGAAAGAAAATGAATGAATGAAACTCAGAATAGTGAGATATAAACTTGGAATAATAATATAAAAATTCTGAGTTGTGAGATAAATAATATAAATTATAAAATTCAAAACTGTGAGGTATATAAACTCAAAATAATGGGATATAAATTCAACATTGTGAGATATAAAAACAGAATTGTAAATTATAAACAAGGTAAAACAAGTAATGAAGTCAGAATAGTAAGATACGAACCTGGAATCATTTTAAAACTCAAAATTGTGAGATATACTGTATAAACTCAGAATAGTGAGATATAAACTCAGAGTTGTAAGATATAAACATGGAAATATAAGTTATAAACTCAAAACAGTCAGATAAAAGCTTGGAAGACTGAATAAGAATCTCTTGGAAAAAAAAAACTATACTCTGAGGGCCACCGAGGATAATTTTCTTTTATTATTTGATGGCTGAACTCAATAAAGTTCAGTTCCCTTGATGGAAGTGTTGTGAGAGGGTATTAAACTCACAGTTTGATCGGCTCCAAAGGCCTCAAACTGACATTTACCTCTCTTACACACAATGAAAGCTTTTGCAATCACTCCGGACCTGATCTCAGTCAGAGTGTCGCGAACTAGAGGAAGTGAATATCCTGCTCTAGGAGCTGAGCAGACGCTTCCTGTGTATATGCTAATGAGAGCAGGATTGAGGGTCAGATCCAGCTAAACAGCAGAGAATTTAAAGGTTCAGCTGGGGTACATTCTGCTTTGAGAAAGTCAAGCATAAAGGTGAACCCTCACATTGGATCTGCCGGTGAGATATTTCTGGGGAGATATTGCTATTCATGGTGTACGCATCTTGCTTACTAAGAAGTTCTCAAGCTTGTGCTGAAAAAGCATCCATGCGACAACAGACAGCAGTTTCTGATGACAATACAAGCTTGTAAATGTTCCCAAAATAGCTTAGACAATAAATAAGAAAAAAACAGGTTGCGTGCATAGCATTGATCAAATAAATGTCTGGTTTAATAGCGTAGATTCACTTAAATACTGAAGAAAGTGGAAAATTGTGCATATATATAAATGAAACAAATTTTTCTAGTACGATAGTGGGCAGCAGTGTATTATCAATGTTTTCTTTTCACCAAAGAATAGAAAATAAGAAGCGTATTTTAACTTTTTATCTCACAACTTTTTTTCTATATTTCCTCATTCAGACTCTTATTCCTAGAATTGAAAGCCTGGAATTATGATTGCTAATCTATATTATATTTTAAGAAGAATTATAGATTGTTATTAAATTCTTATACATAATCTTTTTTCATTTATTCATTTTAGTTTATCCTATTTTATTTCATTCTCTAGATTTTTATAGTAGTGCACAGTCCTGTCTCATGTTGTCAGTTTATGTTGTTTGATGAAGCACCTTGGTCCTGGAGGACTATTGTTTCGCTTTACTGTATACTGCACTGTATATTGTTGAAATGACAATAAAGCCAACTTAAACTTGAACTTGAATTATATCAAGATAAACGTGCAAATATCAAAAAGATAGTCAAACGTATTATTAACTTGTAAACCCTGATAAAAAAGTTTTAAACGTCTAAAAGTAAAAGTAATATTATTAAATATAAACAGAATTGTGTGACATAAACCTATGATTTTGAGATATTAAGATAAACTCATAATTGCACCAAGATATAAACGTAGAACTGTGAGACTGAACTCACTATTGCAATATACGAATACAGAATTCTAAGAAATAAACTAAAAGTTATGAAATATTAACTCAGAGTTATAGGATAAACTCAGAATTATTCATTCACTCATTTTTCTTCAGTTTAGTCTCTATTTCAGAGGTCAACACAGCGAAATGAACCGTCAACTATTCCAGCATATGTTTAATGCAGCGGATGCCCTTTCAGCTGCAACATATCACTGAGAAACACCTATACACGCTCATTCCAGACACACTTATACACTAAAGCCAATTTAGTTAATTTAATTCACCTATAGCTCATGTCTCTGGACTGTGGGGGAAACCGGAGCACCTGGAGGAAACCCACACGAACACGGAGAGAACATGCAATTTCCACACAGAAATCCCAACTGGCCCAGCTCAAACCAGCGACCTTCTTGCTAGCGCTGAGCCACCGTGCCACCTAAACTCAGACTTATAACTTATAAACTTGGAATTGTGAGATACAAAGTCAGAAATGTGACTTTTTGTCATAATAGTGCAATAAAAAAAATGTAGTTGTGAGTTATGAACCTGGAATGACAAGATTAACTGCAAGATACTGTACAAACATGGATTTCTGAAAAATAAACTTAGAACTGCAAGAGGTACACTTCAATTTTTTATTAGTTAGGCTACATACAGCATCGCAAATGAGAATTATGAGATAAGAAAAAATTGTTTTGGTTCTTTTAGCAATATAAAATGTTTGAAAAGATCTCATGAAAAAGAATCATTCTATCAGCTGTGCCTTTGTTATGTATGAATGAAATAACTCTCTGTAACTCCTCATTTTGGGGTGCACAATTGAGAATACCACATAAAAAATAAATAAATAAATAAATAAATATATATATATATATATATATATATATATATATATATATATATAGTAATTTATAGTATTTAGTGCTTTTGGATCATATAAAGTCTACTATACTGTACATATAATAGTATCTACATCCCTTTCTTAATGAATGATATACTATAATATGGCTACACTTTAAAACCCAAGTCAACTTTATGAAAGTGAATTCTACTCATTTGAAAAGAGTTTTGAACTCAGTGTTGAAGGTAATGAGTTAATTATACCTCATTACTTCAACGTAAATGGAGTAAATTCACAGTACTCATATAGATTAGTTTTTTTTATGTCAAATAGTTTGTTGCAAGCAGTTTCCTCAAACGGTTTGAGTTGCCTTATCTAATCGGATTTTACAGTACTCAGCTGGTTTGAGTTCTCTTCATTTATTGGGTTTTACTGTGCTCAAATTGCTTCGTTTACTCAAATAGATTAAGTTTAAAGCACTCACTGGGATTAGTTTTTGAACTTAAATCGTTTGTTGCAATCGGTCTCCTCAAATGGTTTGAGTTACCTTAACTTTTTGGGTTTACAGTGTACAGTGAACTGAAAAACTAATAAATACTGTAGTTTTTACTATGGTGGTGTAGTGTCATGTAATAAACATTATATAGTTCTAGACAATTAGTACAGTACTGAGTTGTTTATATTGTAAAACCAATTACAAAATGAAAATTACTGTGGAGAACAGATTAAGTACTTTACTATAGTACTGTTTGAAAACACTATACATTGCTTAAGTATTATTTCATGTAGGCAGAATGGAATGAAATGGAATAGAATGCATTTGATTGCCAGAAATTGCCTACTTACAGTGACACCAGCCCAAATGGCAGCACCAGTGCAGTTTGAAACACTTTCCATGGCTGTGTGTTGCGCAGATGGACAGTCCATCACAGGGGAGGAAGTCCGGTCTGCCCGCACAGCTTTTGGCCAGAGCTTGAGCTTCATCTAACTTATCACTCTTCAAAGCCTTCTGCGCTCCACTGTAGGCCATGATAACTGTAAAACAAGAGTCAAGCTATAACGATACACTGCCCGCCTGAAGGTCACTAAACATTCACTGCAAACGAGAGTTGCTGTGCAAAGTGATAGTTTACACCAAAAATGAAAATTTACTCACTATCTACTACTTAGTGGTTTTCTGAGCTTCGTTGTTCTGATGAAAAAAAAAAAGATATTTTGAGGAATGTTGAAACTTGTAACTATTGACTTCATGGTACAGTAGGAAAAACAAATATTATGGATATGATTGGATTTTAGCATTCTTTAACATATCTTCTTTTATGTTCAACAGAAAATTCGAATAAATGTTTAAAATAAACGGTAAGTGATGAATGAGGTATTTTCATTTTCGGGTCAACTATCCCTTTAAACTAATGTTGGAGGAATAAAAACACTTTAAACGACAGTGCATTATAACAGAAAATTTGACTTTTAAGCTGAATTAAATTAACTTTATAAGTCATTTCACCTTACATCAAATAAAATAACTATCAACATCTATAAACATTACTATAAACATATTAAAAAATACTATAAACATATAAACAAGTTACAATTTGTATTACTGTACGTAAAAATAAAGTTGAAACCAACTGAAAAAGTTAGGGACGTGTTACATTAAATATTGTACTAATAATGATATAATATTATCGTAATACATAATATAGCAATGTGATACATGTATATTATGGACAATGCTACTGTATTAAAAATAAATGATTAGCTATAAAAGTATGAGGAATTGCTTACCTTATTCAGGTTTGCGCTTCACAGCTGATAACCAACCATCACAACATCTGCATTAAACTTCCCACAACATCTGTATTAAGATCCTTTTAGACATTTTTCCACATTAAACTGACGACATGCCAATAATCCTTAATAAAGGTCTTCATAGATTTCCACATGCATTTCAATAAAACTGGGTTAAAATAACGGTGTCTGCAAGATCCTTTTTGAGGCACAAACGTACAGATGAAAGGGTCCTGGAGGGTAAAAAGAGGTGGGGAAGCTCATGAAAGAAGCGTTAATGTAAACTTGTGTTAGAAATGAAGCCCAGCGGCGCGTGAAGCTCCTTGTGCTGCTGTTCGCGGTGGACGCTGCTGCGGGACTGAGCGAGCGCTACTCGAACACCACTCAAATATTATAGCCTTCTGCACACACAGCTGCAGTCACTACACTTGGCCAACAGACGGCGCTGTAGAACTTTCAGAGTGATATTATAATGAACAAAACAGAAAATTATTTCAGCATATTTCTAAACATATTGGTTTTAATAACAAATTGCAAACTAATTTATTTCAATGCCTAATATTTATATTTTAATAACTAATAACTATTTTTTCTAATAACTGATCTATTTTAATCTTTGCCATGATGACAGTACATAACATTTTTACTAGCTATTTTTCAAGATAAAGTGCAACTTACAAGTTTAACTAGGTTAATTAGGCAAGTTACAGCAATTAGCCAAGTCATTGTATAACTGTGGTTTGTTTTGTAGACAATTGAAAACAACAGTGCTTAAGGGGCATTATTGCAGAATATTGACTTTAAAAAGGTTTTTAATAAAATAAAAACTGCTTTTATTCTAGCTGTAATAAAACAAATAAGACTTTCTCCAGAAGAAAAATATTATAGGAAATACTGTGAAAAATTCCTTGCTCTGTTAAACATCATTTGGAAAATATTAAAAAAAAAAAACCACATAAAGGAATAATAATTTTGACATTGACTGTATATAGTAGAGAAAGAGAGAGAGAGAGAGAGAGAGAGAGAGAAAGATGAGAGAGAGAGAGAGAGAGAGAGAGAGAGAGAGAGAGATTACTGATTTGCATTTACTCTTTATAGACTGCCATACCATCTGTGGACATAGTTCAAAGGGTAAATGCAGAGGTTTGTGGCGTTTAATTAAACAGCCTCAAATATATTTGGGCGGCAGCAGCAGCAGCAAATACCAATTAACTTATCCCTTGCAGCAAAGCACAAATCACATTATACATACTACACATCACAGTCCAGCCTTTCCACATAGACCCTCCTTAGTCAAAATAATTAAAAGCTCCTCAAACTGAACGCACAGCCATTTAAATGATACAATTTCCATTTTTTTATGTTGAGATTTACACATCATATGCAAGCTCAATAAATATGCTTTCTATCTTTACCAAACAATCTTTACTAAATATTCCAATGATAGCCTAAATTAAATTTGATACTTTTCACTCAATTTTTGATACAATGTATTTTTGACAATTGTAACAAATATACTGACGTGGTCCAGTGTCACACATACAGTGCTCAGCATATACTGTATAGGCTATATCTGTCCATTCACATCCAGTCCCTGGACTGCATTGCAAACTGCGGTCATACCTAAAAAACATGTTCTTCCTCCTTTAGAGCGGCAGCGGTACAAGGTGCGGCAGTAATGGTCATGTTAAAGTCTTACCTACTGTATAAGTACAGCCCTCACAAATCTATCTTTTATATTCATATTTTTAATAGGAAGCTATGCAATAATGTATTTGTGCATATACATTAGATTACTCAGTACTGAAGCATATCTGGATATAAATGCCAACTAGAGCTAATCTAAAAAAAAATCACTTGCGCTAATAGTCCAAAAACTAGTTCACTCAAATCTGTCATAGAAAAATATTAAATAGAATTTTAAAAAAGAAGAAAAGTCAACAAAAGTAAAAAAAAAAAAAAAAAAAAAAAAAATATATATATATATATATATATATATATATATATATATATATATATATATATATATATATACAGTATATATATATATATATATATATACAGTATATATATTTATATATATATATATATATATATATATATATATATATTGTTGAAATTTTGTAGCTTGTAGATTTTATCATTGCAATATTTTGCTTGAATTCAATTGCATTATATTTCAATTTCTAAATATGTTTGGTGACTAAAATATTCATTCATTCGTTCATTCATTCATTCGTTTTCTTTTCGGCTTAGTCCCTTTATTAATCTGGGATCGCCAAAGCGGAACGGAACTGCCTGTGAACATCCCACAGGGAAACATCCATACACCCCTTGATACACCCTCATTCACACACATACACTAGGGACAATTTTAGCGTACCCAATTCAGCTATACCACATGTCTTTGGACTTGTGGGGAAAACTAGAGCACCCAGAGGAAACCCATGCGAACACGGGGAGAACATGCAAACTTCACACAGAAACGGCAACTGACCCAGCCGAGGCTAGAACCAGCGACCTAAGGCGACAACGCTACCCACTGCGCCACTCTGACTAAAATATTATTTTAATAAATATATCTGTTTAAAAATCTGTTTTATTTAAATGCACCAAAATACATTGCCTATATTCACTGAGAATTAAAGAAAAATATTCATTTTCAAAAAGGGGTGTACTCAATTATGCTTAGCACTGTATATTTGTACTGCATATATTCACAGTAGCACTGAAATGTTGGGGTAAGATTTTTGGTTTAAATTTACATTAATCGATTTCTATTTTAAATAATTCTTGATTTGTTTAACTACTTTATCAAAGAATCTTGAAAAAATATCACAAACAAATATGTAGCACAACTGTTTTCAATGCTGAAAATTATAATATGGGCTTCTTGAGCAGCAAATCAGCACATTGAAATGATTTCTGAAGGCTTGTGTGACAATGAAAACTGTAGTAAGTATGCAACAAATCCTGCTTTGAATCACATAAATCAATGTACAGTTGAAATCAGAATTATTAGCCAGCTTAGATTTTTATTCTTTTTTAAATATTTATCAAATGAAGGAAATTTTCACAGTATGTCTGATAATATATTTTTTTCTGGAGAAAGTCTAATTTGTTTTATTTCGACTGGAATAAAAGCAGTTTTGAATTTTTTTTAAAAAACATTTTAAGGTCAAAATAATTAGCCTCTTTAAGCTATATTTTGTTCGATAATCTACAGAACAAACAATCAGTATACAATAACTTGCCTAATTATAAAAATAAAAAGGGGTGCTGATAATTCACGGGGGCTAATAATTCTGACTTCAACTGTATATCTTCTACCCTTTAAAAAAAAAAAAAATAGTACACAGAATTCTCAACACAATCTCACAGCAATTTGTAACTTTTTGATTTAGTGGCTAATTCGTATGAATTTGTATGATCTAATTCGAACAATTTAGTCCGATTTTCTCATTAACCAATGATGGTTGGGGTAAGGGATGGGGTTGGATGCCACACCTCCTTTCTAAAATCGTACATTTTCGTACAACTGAACTCGTACGAATTAACCACTAAACTGTCAAAGCGTAAAATACTTACGTTTCCTTGTGAGTTCAGGCTGGAATTCTAACTGATAATAGTTTTGATGTTGGTGTTTGTGCAATTTCTGAGAAGCATCTCTTCCTGGAAAAATCCATCAAAGATAAAAAGGGCACTTGGCTAATGCAGAGTGAATGAAACACCAATATGACATCAGTGCAAAAATGAACAAGGTAATCACTGACAGTAGCCCTAATGGGAAACCGCAAGAGTTTGCTTCTAAGAAAAGCTAAAAATACACAGCCAGAGGCTATTAAAACCTATTCAAGGACACATAAAAATTGTCAAGAAGACGAGGTGAAGAGTTTAGAAAATCTATTCTTTATTAATGGCAGGTTTTTTGTAGTGCATTAAGCTGAACATATTTGGCACGTTGAACATAGTGCACTTAGAGATGACTGTGCATGCTTTTAATATGCTCTCTCCATTTCTGGATAGGAGGACTTCCGCGAGCCACAAGTTTTTTCAGCAGAGGACTGGGCTCCAAATGAGGCACATCAGGAAGGGCATGGTGGTAATACTCCAACCTCTCAAGCACTCTTTCCAGGCCCACCATGCTGGCGTAGAACATGGGTCCTCCTCGGTGCCTTGGAAAGCCATAACCGAACAGATAGATGACATCGATATCTTCAGGTTGGCCTGCAATTTTATCCTCCAGAATTCTAAAGCCTTCGTTGGCCAGGGCAAAAAGGCATCGCTCGATGATCTCCTGATCAGTGATTTTGCGTGGTTGAATTCCATACCTGCTCCTGTAGGTCTCCAGAAGGTTCTGGATCAGTGGGTCAGGCTTAGCGTTTGTATCCCCTGGTTTGTCATACATGTACCATCCACGACCAGTCTTCTGGCCAAACCGGCCTTGCTGGCAGACCATGTCTGGAATGGGGCAGTACTTTCGCCCTTGGCGTCTACGTGGAGGATTTTTGGGGTCAACATCAGGCCCGGTCAAGCCTGATTCTTTCCGGACTCTCCAACCAACGTCAAGACCTGCAAGATCAGACATCCTGAAGACTCCCATGGCGAAACCAAAGTCCTCCAGAGCCTTGTCGATTTGTTGAGGTGTTGCCCCTTCTTCCAGCAGGAAGGTGGCTTGCTCTAGGTAAGGCATCAGCATGCGGTTTCCAACAAAACCAGGGCAGTTTCCAACTGCCACACTCACCTTCCCCATCCTCTTCCCAAGGCTCATCGCTGTAGCTATGGCTTCCTTTGAGGAACGCGGCCCGCATACGACTTCCAGGAGCTTCATGACGTGAGCAGGCGAAAAGAAGTGCATCCCAGCAACAAGCTGAGGTCTGTCCGTCACACCAGCCAGCGCATCCACATCCAGACCAGAGGTGTTAGAGCAAAGCAGAGTGGCTGGTCTACACACCCTGGAGAGTTCCCTGAAAATCTGCTTCTTAAGTGCCATGTCTTCAAAGACCGCTTCAATGACGAGATCCACATCCTTCAGGTCCTGCAGACTGAGGGAGAACTTGAGGAGATTGAGGGAGGCACTCACTCCTCGTCTTTTAGCATCTCTCTCCAGCATGCCAATCACCATCTGCCTGCCCGTCTCCAAGAGTTTCTTTTCTGACTCCACAGCTATGACAGAAATTCCCACTCGTGCCAAAGACACAACTATCCCCCTTCCCATAGTGCCTAGACCTAGAAGGGTGACATATTAATGGTTAATAGGGAGCAAAACCAAACCACCAATTTGAAATAGCATCAAACAACATAGGCACATTGGCAGCTGGTGAAATGGTGGCAGATTTCTATGCATGATGGTTTGCAAACTGCCTCTGTTGATAAGAGAACATGTCTGCTTGTCTTAAATTTCAGGCATACATATTTTCAACATTAGAAGCACTTAAGGTTCACAAAACCCTCGAGTACTTTTTTAGAGATTTTAACAGATTTGTGTGTGTTAAGCATCAGTTAAGACAATGTTAGCACCTGTTAGCTTTAATTGTGGGAAAAACTGGATAATTTTGAGCTTTTGTCAGCTCACTTCAGCTTCCGGGTTTAAAATGATTTTTGGGGCGGGATCAAAATCGGCGAAGTAGTGCAAAACTCCAAGTGCAAAGATAACGCGTCGGTTTCTCATTATTATTCATAGCTGAGTTTTCTTATCCTATGAGAAGAGCTGGCTACTAAATTATTCATAACTGCCAAGCTGTGAGACACGGACCCACGGCACAGAGTATTTAGCTGTTCATGAAGGGTCGTATGTGTGTGTTTCCATGATCCACAGGGTTTGTTGCATGTTTTTCCCCGCGATGCTGTCAGGGCCAATACAGCAAAGCTGTTTGTGTGCAGCAAGCATTTTTGTCAGGAGAGCAGTACGAGAATTGGAGAATGGCGGATGTTGTCTTTTATCAGGAGTTTGTTCACATTTAGACACATCACCGTTCTGCTGTGTTTGCCTAAATCCTCTAGATTACCAACAGGGCTAATGGTTAAAATAGACAGGGCAAGAGACCTGGTGCACTGAGTCTGCATTCAGACCTATGATTCAGACCTGAGGATTGAGGGAGAAGTCCTCATTTATAGTGTTTATATGAACACGATTTTCTTTATAATAGTATAAATTGTGGTTATCTGTATATGAAGTAACGAATAACAAATGTAGCAGAGCATTAAATTACTGTTTATTTCTTTGCATTTTAACTTAGTAAACTATAAAATCATGCGTCTCCTTTGTGTTTGTTTCTCATTTTGTGAGCTGACTGATAACAGTTGTTCGCTCCCTCCTTCTACCCTGCTGGCCACACCCACTCCTGCCCTTTGCTCGCAGAGCTCCACGCCCATTATGATGCATCTTTTGAAAAAAATCTGAGGTAGACCTGAACCGAAAGTGGGGGGTGTCATGACCCTTTAATAGTAACCAATAAGTGCATACTACGCTGCCCAAGATAAGAATACTGAACAGAAATTAGACAATTAATATATATTTTTAATATATAAAAGTTTTGTATTGTTCTACAAATGTACCAAATGTCAGCATTGAAATCACTTTAAGTTAAATAATTTTAAATAACTTTGAAATGTGAATAAATGCCACACATAATAATAATAATAATAATAATAATAATAAAAATAATGATAATAACAACAACAGTACTAATAATCATAATAATATTTGTTCCACAGATGAAAGTCACTTTGAATGACATGCATGATTTATGAAATTAATATTATTATTATTATTTACTGTAAAAGTTTTATTGTCTACACCAGCGGTTTTCAAACTGTGGGTCGCGACCCACAAGTGGGTCGCACAGTGAACAAAGGTGGGTCGCGCAACGTCACATAGCTGCAGCTATATTTACATTTCGGTGAATCAAAACCAGTATGACTGACGGCAATAAATCAAAAACCTCTTACCCTAAAAATATCTAAAGTGTGTTTCCTACAAAAAAGACAAAGCTGGTTATGTTTCACAGCTGTCTTTTTCTTTTTTTCGCTCGACATTACTAGCACTGAGCCGTTTGAGCTCTCGCAATCTGCATTTAGCCGGTAGAGCTTGCGCAGAACGGAGCTCTCAGTAAGGGACCGTCGGAAAAGTGCTTCTTTCTTTCGTTTTTTTTTTCTTTTTGCTCCTTCCAGCGTGTTTTACTTTAAACACTACTAATTTTCTCTTAAATGAGCACAAACAGTTACTAAAGTAATTGAATGCTTCATTATAGATCTGTGTATTCTTACATTAACAAAACACAATCAAACAAAACACAATGAGAGATTCATTTGCTGCTCTTCACTAAATAGCTATAGTAAGTTTAATCAATATGCAAATACAATTGAAAGTGAATAATAGATTTTCGAGCTTTATTTAATTTCTGGATAAGCCATTGATTTTAATTGGCTAAACCTTTTATTTTATTGTCAATATTTTCTAATGTTTGCTATGTATTTGCCAAAAATGCCATATTTTTTCCATCCCAATGTTGACAGATTGCTAATCAATAAATAGCTATAGTGCTATCTGTAAGTTTTAACGTTACCTAATGTTATGGAAGGGCATAGTTATTATCGAAAATAGTAATAGTAATGTAACTACCCCCATCATTCCTTCCTCAAGCAAATGTGTAAATATTAGATCAATTCAGCAATAATGTTAATTGCATTGGCATATGTATCTGACCTTTTCCCAGCTTGTAGTAGTCGATCAAAAAGCTATTTAGTTTCTTATGACTATACACTAGCCGTGGAATTTGCTGTGATGTGACGGGGCTTGATCAAAGATTGATCATATTCTCTTTTAAAAAAAGAAGAGTATCTTTTTCAACAAAAAAATGATCACAGTTACAGCCAGCATCCAACAAAAAGCAGTTCGAGCCTTATCTTGTGCATATCAAATCACAAAATCCAAAAAGCCACACACCATATATTTTTGACTGCTTTAAATGGATAAAAATTTTTTTACCCATTTTTCCATATTAAAATATTATGGTGGGTCTTGAGATTGAATTACTTGCCTAGGTGGGTCCCGGAATAAAAAAGTTTGGGAATCCCTGGTCTACACAATGAAAGTCAGTGAAATCCAATAAAAATGTATTTATCATTATTATTATAGGCTATAACCATGTAAGTAATACCTACTGTAGTGTTGAAAATATAATATCATAAATAATATAATAAAGACTTTCTCATTTGTTACCTATGACGGCCGCACTCTGGATCTCTCTGGGTTTGCTATTGTTCCACTGAGCTCCACTGGGTAAAATCCACTTCTCAGCCGTCCTCTGAGCAAAGAAGCTGTACTGAAGAGCCTGAGCCTGGCCTGAGCTGAAGAGAGTGGCCATCAGTTCACCTTCCCTTTTTATCCCCTCACTGTAAGGCAGTGTAGCTGCCCGCACCGCCTGAACACAAGCCAAAGGTGCCATCACACCTCGAGCCTTCTTTTGGACCTGCATGGTGGCTGCTTCAAATATGCCATCCAGACCTGGAGGACACGGTGTGGTCAGCATGCTCAGTCTTCGAGAAGACAGTGGTTTGCCTATAAAAAATATGAAAGTAAAACATAATAGATTTAAAGTACACTGAAAAAAAATCATTCAATTTTCTAAATTTAAGATAAGTGGTTGCAAACAATTTATTTAGGCAGAATTTAAACAAACAAGTTAATCGTAGTAATGTTCAACTTAATTTGTTTGTTTAAATTCAGCCCACATAAATAGTTTGCAACCAATCAGGCTGAAACTTTCAGTGCATTATGGTTAAGCTCTTTAGTTACCCCAAAAGTCTTTTCTGTTCTGAACTGTGGCTTCTGGTTAACTATAATCCCAACATTTAAACTCAACACTCCTGCGATTTTACTATTGCAGACATGCACATTGCGATATAGATGCTGAAACTATATATTGTGCAGCCCTACTATTGTCTATTTTTAAAGAAGGGGATGGGTTATCAGTTCATGTCCCGCCCATCATCCAGTTTCAACAGAAACTGTCACCTCAAACAAAGCTGCATATTTCAAGGCACTTCAGGGGACCTGTGAGAGTATTGAACCTGGCGTTATATATATATGTACATATTTATTTTTCAACAATATATGTAAAAACCTACCCATACATGTGTTATTTTTTTATTCACATGGCTGTGCTTTCAGTTCGAGGGGAACTTTTAATTAATTTGGCTTTAAAGATCTGTCGAATGTGGAATATCGGGACTTGTGCTTTGCTGCAAAGAACACTTTATGTGCTAATTGCTAATTATTTTATTTTATTTTTTTTTTTTTTACTGGAACTAGTCTATGGATGCTAGTTTGAAAACCGCTGAAGTATAACATGAAAATGCCAATGAGCCAGACAACGTCAATGTCTACATCTCAGCTTTACACCCATTCACACTTCTACATTCCTGGCCACGCATATACATGCACACACAACAAATCAACACACACACACAACAGCTCATCAAAACTGAATTTCTAGTGCTTCTAGCATTTGACTTCCTGCCTCAGTAAAAGGATTACGCAGGGCGGTACTTGATTCAATATAGCGTCTAACTGCATTAGATTCATCTTTCTCTCTGGAATCTGGGTCACTCTGATGAGCTTTAAAGGGCCAGCAGAACCACAAACCAACATTTTTGTCCACTTTCACCACTGTTAATGCAGGACACTGCAAGTAAATGAGCTAAAAAAAAAAGTTATTCTTCTACAGTTGACTGGTCATATAAAACATTGCAAAAAATGTCAATATTTTGACAAATGTTGTGTCTAAGTATTTAAATGAAATGTTATTTAATTGAATATTCACTAATTTATACACATTTCTAGCCCAAAATCTGAACAATAGATGAAGAATGAGTATATGCAATTAAGTTTGTCTGTGTTGTATTGGATCATAAAATTAGTTGAAAACCGCAAATAAATAATGTAATATCAAAATTAGTAAAAACTGAAGCAATAGTGTATAAAGCAAGATTTATCCTGGACAATAAATCAATGTATATATTACTTAACACACTTATATTGCCATATATATGAGTTGTTGTGTTGAAATTTGGGGGAATACATATAAATCTAATTTATGAGCCGTGGAACATACAAATCCTTTATTTTTTAAATTAAAGATACTCAAGTTCAATGATTTGGTTAGATTTAAATTATTAGATTTAAATAATTTTTGGTTAGATTAAAACAGCACAATTTATGTTTAAAGCTAGGAATAAATTACTTCCAAAATGCATACAATTTTTTTTTGAAGAAAGACAAGGGGCATATAATCTGAGAGAAAAACTAAATTTTAGGGGGTTAAAAACAAGGACAACTTTAAAAAGTTTGTGTATGCCTGTATGTGGGGTAAAACTATGGAACAGTCTAGATCAGACTCTCAAACAATGTCAGCATAATAATCAATTTAAAAAGTTGTATAAATATATATTACTAAAGAAATATAATGATGAAGGTGATTGACAAAGGATAAAAAGAGAAAGGTATGACATTTTAATTAATGGCTATTTGCAGTACTGTTTTTTTCTTTTCTTTGGGTCTATGTAATGTAATGTAATGTGTATTTATATAGCGCATTTATTGTGTATGGCCATACACCCAAAGCGCTTTACAATCATGAAGGGGGTCTCTTCACACCACCACTAGTGTGAAGCATCCACTTGGATGATGCGACGGCTGCCACAGGACAACGGCGCCAGTGCGCTCACCACACACCAGCTATTGGTGGAGTGGAGAGACAGTGATCGAGCCAATTCGGTGGAAGGGAATGATTGGGAGGCCATGGTCGTAAGGGCCGATAGAGGGACTTTGGCCAGGACACCAGGGAAAGGCCATGAGAAGTGCCATGGGTTTTTAATGACCACAGAGAGTCAGGACCTCGGTTTAACGTCTCATCCGAAAGACGGCACCCACTGACAGTGAAGTGTCCCCTTCACTTTTACTGGGGCATTAGGACTCACACAGACCACAGGTTGAGCACCCCCTGCTGGCCTCACTAACACCACTTCCAACAGCAACCTAGTGTTCCCTAGTGGTCTCCCATCCAGGTACTGACCAGGCTCAGCCCTGCTTAGCTCCAGTGAGTAACCGGTCTTGGGCTGCAGGATGACATGGCTGTGGCTATGTTACAAAATGTAAAGGTACAAATAAATTCAAACATATAATGTCAAAGATGCAAAAAGGATAAAATATCAAGTAATATTTCAAGTAAAAAAAAAGAGATAGGTAAAAAAAAAAATAAGTTTAAGTAATACACAAATGATGTATGTGGTAATGGGGAGGGAAAATAATAAGCTTGTGCTTCATCCCACTCCATTTTCAACCATGTTGCTATGTATTTTTTTATATTTTAGGTATGATATTTTTGTTCGAAAATAAATAAATCAAATCAGTTTCAAAATTCTTGTTTAATTTTTCTCACAATTTATTTATGCTGTCCCAACACAAATCGATTAAGTTAACTCAACACTTTTAACAAATTTATGTGGATTGAACATAAAAAATAAAATAAGTTGTCCTAATGAAATCTCAAGAATTGTGTTGTTTCAGCTTATTTTAAATAAGTAGTTTAAAAATATTTTTTGGGTGTAGAGGAGATTTTTAAAAATATTTTATATGATTCAATAATTAAAAAAATCCTGTGATAAATTAAAAAAAAATAAACGTAAATAATCAGGAATTTTCTGCATTAACAAATCCCTCTGTAAAAATACGGATAAAACTGTTGTGTATGTAAATGCTGCTGAAGTGGAGATTTTATTTTCAATTTAAAATGAAAATAATCCCATTTCAAGACAATTTATTTAAAAAAATATGAATTTTAATTGAAGTAAAAATAACACAAAAGCAAATTACAAAAAGCCTGTAATCTCAAAACGTACTGATGCATGAAGAAAACATTGTTTTGCCCTGCAGTGTCTTACATTAAAGATTATGATTTATTTATATCCTAAATTTAGAAGTTTCTCTCAATTTAGCGATAATCTGCAAATGATGCAGGACATATTTTCACTGTTCAGTGAATATGAGTAACAAGTAAATAAAAGTATACTGAGTGTATACTTCTGATATCTAGTGTGCTGTGCTGTTCTGGATGATATAGATGTTTGTGTGGTTAATCTGTGATGCTGTGGGCTGGACGTGAATCACTAATGCTGTGATTTATTTAAGTACGGCTGGGTCAGATCCTGATAGGTGCATGTGGCAGATGTTTCAGCAACTGCAAAGCAAGATAAATCTCTGTAGCGATGAGAGACGAGAGAGAGAGAGATGCTACAAAATGTGCTGAGGGAGAATCAGCATGGTTACTTTATACATTATTTTCTGTTAAAAATTATAACAAAAATAAAATATTAATTAAATAGTTAGCTAAACCAAACAGATATGGCTTGAATGTTTAATAGTTGATGTATTTAAATAGCAAAAAGGTTACGTTAATAAATCTTTAATCTTGTTATTGATTCAAAAACAATGATACACTCAAACATTTTATTTTACTTGTTCAAACTACTTAATTAAAATGAGCTTAAACAACACAATTCTTGAGATTTTATTGGGACAACTTAATATTTTTATGTTCAATAAAAGAGTTAAGTTAACTGGATTTGTGTTGGGACAACATGAATGAATTCTGAACCCTGCATTTTTTTAGTGTACAACAAAATATCATCATCAAGATTTATATCATCATTATGAAGTATAATAATATTCTTATATTGCTACTGTGCAAAATTGTTGAGTTGGTAAAGCTGAAATATTTTTAAATACAATTACTATACTCATTTGTATTACTTTCTTACATTTTATTTTGTATTAAATGTTGTTTTAAATAATTTCACTATCAATCCTTTTCTAATATGTAGATTCGGGTTGGGAGGCACGGTGGCTCTGTGGTTAGCACTGTCACCTCACAGCAAGAAGGTCGCTGGTTCGAGTCTCAGCTGGACCATTTGACATTTCTGTATATAGTTTGCATGTTCTCCCCATGTTCGCGCGGGTTTCCTCCGGTTGCTCCATTTTCCCCCACAGTCCAAAGACATATGCTGTAGGAGAATCGAATAAGCTAAATTGTCCATAGTGTATGTGTGTGTGTAAATGTGAGAGTGTATGGGTGTTTCCCAGTACTGGGTTGCAACTGGAAGGGTATCCGCTGTGTAAAACATATGCTGGATAAGTTGGCGGTTCATTGTGCTGTGGCGACCTCTGAAGTAGAGACTAAGCTGAAGTAAAATGACTGAATGAATGAATGGATTTAGGTTTCGATAGACATGTTTTACTATTATTGTTTTTTTTTATTTAAATACTTGCTAATAAATTGAATTTTTATAATTATTATCATAATTTATTGAAATTTTACCAAATAAAAGCAATGCCACACACACACAGTACACATACATACATAAATATACTGTGACAAAAATAAGAAAGTAAATTCTTTATTAGTACACAATTAAAACTTGAGATATTAAAGCTACATAAATATATTACATGATAACTATCAAAACATTATTTCAGCTTTTCACAAATGGGAGCTCGTCCTAAAGCGAAATTTAAAACAAAATGGAAATTTATAGTATGATTCAAATATTTTGAAACATACTTGATTTGGTACACTTCATTTCAGTAGATATAAGTGTGTAAACCTTTAACCAGAAATAGTGAGCATTCAGAAGTTTTTCTGCTTTATTTGTCCCGTGAACTTGTTGTTAAGCGTTAACAATGTGTATCCTGCTAGGGTTCAAATTTATATATTTTTTTGCTTTGTGTTGATTTGTTATGTTGCCTTTTTTGTTTTTGTGAAGACTTCTGGGTAAAATTAACTCTTTTAATGCAGATTATTCATTCATTAAATTTCCTTCGGCTTAGTCCCTAATTTATCAGAAGTCACCACAGCGGAATGAACCGCCAAATATTCCGGCATATGTTTAACGCAGTGGATGCCCTTCCAGCCACAACCCTGGAAAACCCCCATTCACATTCACACACACTTATACACTACGGCCAACTCTGTTTACCCAATTCACCTGTAGCGCATGTCTCTGTGCTGTGGGAGGAGTACACGGAGGAAACCCGCATGAACATGGAGAGAAAATTCTCCACACAGAAATGGCCCAGCCAGGACTCGAACCAGTGACCTTCTTGCTGTGAGGCGACAGTGCTAACCACTGAGCCACTGTGCCACCCTAGTGGAAATTATATCATAATATAATATACTTCTATTAAGGTAAAAAGATTCACATTCATGAGTTTGATCATCAAGGCTAGTTCCTGGTCATTCCCTTTTAAACAAATTCCCGGTAGAATCAACATGTTTACATCCTGCCATATTTGAATGCTCTGGACTGTTTATAATAGCCATTTCCCTTCAGTCAGTGAAGTCAGGTGCATTTGGCTCACGTCCACTATACCTGTGCCACGTCTGCTATTGCAATTCCATTTAGTTGACTGTTGTGAGGATTTGGCCGTGTTGATCTTCGCTCAGCGTGTGATTACAGTGAGCGAGCATTAGTTGTGTGGCCAATCTTTAATCTCCCTCCAAAGCTTATCCTGACTCCACATGAACCCTGATCTCTCCGTAAGACTGTCACATTACAAAAGATCTGCTCTCTCCTAGCCTCAGCGAGAATACAACCAACAGCAACGCTTTACCATAGACCTCCAAAAGATGAATCGCTTCACATGAATCAAGCAGTCCTTTCAATGGTTTAATTGCTCTCAAATGATTCTTTCATTATTGGAGGAAATGAGGGGTCAAGCAGCAGTTGAAGGATTGACATTAATTTTCCAGAGAGCGTCTAATAACTTTGCAGAAAATTCACTATTCAATATATGATCATTAATAAAGATTTTATACTTCCCTTGAATCATAACAGCCAGTCCCTAAATACAATTATTACCATGTTTTTTGAGTTTTAGATCATATAAACAACATCTTATCATAAAACTGAATAAAAGATAGGCAATACTCCACAAGAACTTGACTGCTATTAAAAATGTAATCTGCTCAAAACGTTCTTCAGTGCTCAGAAGGGCCGCAATTAATATTCGAATAATGTTTGCTCCTTTTCACTTCTTGAAAAATGGATCAGCAGCACAGAACGGCTCTGAATCTCGTTGACAAGGATATGAAACATTAATTCCATTTGCTGCGACAAAGGATTTATCTGGTGCTTCCCCCCTGACTCTGAAAGCCTGCCAAAGACTCGGATTCCCTTACGCTCGTTTAATATCCGTATTTCTGCTTCACAGGCACAAAACATACCTACAGCCTTCAGAGCGAACTCCAGAGCCACCTCACAAGTATTCTGCTCTGTGACCTGGTCCACCATGCCCAGCTTCAAAGCCTCCTGGGCTGAGACGTGGCGTCCTGTTAGAAAAAAAAAAAGAAATAAATAGTTCAACTGATGCTAAACTGAGCCATGTAGGATGCTTTACTAGACTATTTTTCTTAATATATTATGACACCGGGTGAGGAAAATCCCAGCGTAATCATAAAACAACTGAAATCACATTTGTGCTCATTTGTAAAAAGTCTGGTTCACACAAAAATTTCAATTAATAACTTGCGCTCACAAATGTTCAATCCTGCATGCTGTTATTTAACCACAGGAATAAACGTCTAGAGAATGTTCAAAAGAAATGTATGAAATAAGCACTGCAAAAAAAACATTCCTTTTGTGTTCCACTGTAAAATTAACAGTTTATGAATCAAGAATAATATGAGGGTATGTGTTAATTTTTGGATGAATTAATGTTGTAAGCCCAAGTTAAATCATTTGCAAACAATATACAATGCTGACATCTAGTGGGAGTCTTTTTCAATCCTGAGAACAGAATGAGGTAATACATAGGGAATATTCTCAGCAAATCACTCCCTCTGTGTACAGTTTTTTCTGCTAACTGAATTTTGGTCATTGAATGTTTTTACAGGAGTAAATTTAACATGTTATGTTGAGTTTTGGTCAGTAAATTGCTTTTACAGAGGTAAATTTAACATGCTATGTTGAATTTAGGTCATTAAATGTTTTTTACTGAGGTAAATTGAACATGTTATATTATGTTTTGGTCACTAAATGGCTTTTACTGAAGTAAATGTAACATGTTATTTTGAGTTTTGGTCATGGAATGGATTTTACAGAGGTTAATTTAACGTGTTGAGTTTTGGCCAGTGGATGGATTTTACAGAGGGAAATTTAACATGTTATGTTGAATTTTGGTCATTAAATGGTTTTTACTAAGAGAAATGTAACATTATATTATGTTTTGGTCACTAAATGGCTTTTACTGAAGTAATTAAATGTAACATGTTATGTTAAGTTTTGGTTATTGAATGGTTTTTACTGAGGTTCATTTAACATGTTGAGTTTTGGTCATTGAATGGCTTTTGCTGAGGTAAAATTAGCATGTTATGTTGAGTTTTGATCATTGAATGGCTTTTAATGAGGTAAATTTAACATGTTGAGTTAAGTTTTGGTCAATGAATGGCTTTTACTGAGGTAAATTTAACATTTTGTGTTGAGTTGTAGTCATTGAATGGCTTTTACTGAGGTAAATTTAACATTTTGTGTTGAGTTGTAGTCATTGAATGGCTTTTACTGAGGTAAATTTAACATTTTGTGTTGAGTTGTAGTCATTGAATGGCTTTTACTGAGGTAAATTTAACATTTTGTGTTGAGTTGTAGTCATTGAATGGCTTTTGCTGAGGTAAATTTAACATTTTGTGTTGAGTTGTAGTCATTGAATGGCTTTTACTGAGGTAAATTTAACATTTTGTGTTGAGTTGTAGTCATTCCCTGCTGAAAAATCCAGCTTAAACCAGCCTAGGCTGGTTGGCTGGTTTTAGCTGGTCGACCAGGCTGGTTTTAGAGGGGTTTTGGCCACTTCCAGGCTGGTTTCCAGCCATTTCCAGCCTGGTCTTAGCTGGTCAGGCTGGAAAATGACCAGACAAATCCAGCTAAAACCAGCTTGACCAGCCTGGTTTACGCTGGATATAGCTGGTTTTGTCTGGACTTCCAGCTTGGCTAGGCTGGTCAAGCTGGTTTTAGCTGGTCATCTCCCAGCCTGACCAGCTAAGACCAGGCCTGAAATGGCTGGAAACCAGCCTGGAAGTGGCCAAAACCCCTCTAAAACCAGCCTGGTCGACCAGCTAAAACCAGCCAACCAGCTTAGGCTGGTTTAAGCTGGATTTTTCAGTAGGGTTGAATGGCTTTTACTGAGGTAAATTTAACATTTTGTGTTGAGTTGTAGACATTGAATGGCTTTTACTAGGGTAAATTTAACATGTTGTGCTGAGTTGTAGTCATTGAATGGCTTTTACTGAGGTAAACCTAACATGTTATGTTGAGTTTTGGTCATTGAATGGCTTTTACTGAGGTAAATTTAACATGTTATGTTGAGTTTTGGTCATTGAATGGCTTTTACTGAGGTAAATTTAACATGTTATGTTGAGTTTTGGTCATTGAATGGCTTTTACTGAGGTAAATTTAACATGTTATGTTGAGTTTTGGTCATTGAATGGCTTTTACTGAGGTAAATTTAACATGTTATGTTGAGTTTTGGTCATTGAATGGCTTTTACTGAGGTAAATTTAACATGTTATGTTGAGTTTTGGTCATTGAATGGCTTTTACTGAGGTAAATTTAACATGTTATGTTGAGTTTTGGTCATTGAATGGCTTTTACTGAGGTAAATTTAACATGTTATGTTGAGTTTTGGTCATTGAATGGCTTTTACTGAGGTAAATTTAAACATGTTATTGTACATGTAGTTCCCAGGATGGTTTATTGACATTATTTGGTGATTTTTACTGGAAATATGATTCACTTCAAGATAGACTGTTTCTTTAAACATACAGTAAACTCTGATGTACATTCATGTTTTTAATATTGGTATAACTACAGTGTTATAACAAATGCTTTTATAAAATTATTATAATCATCGCCATACAATATGTTTAAATTGCATAAAATCATTAAATTGCACTTTAAGCTAAACACAAGTATCTTAAAAATTGACTAGTAAAATAATATGTACTGTAATCATGGCAAAGACAAAAGAAATGAAAGAAAGAAATCTTCTTACTGTTAAACCTTGCTTGGGCAATGTTTGTAAAATAATAAAAATTTCACAGCTGGGCTAATTATTTTGTCTTTAATTGTATATTTCACACATTTGCACCTGTTCACTTTTGTCCAAAATGTTTTTGGGGGTCTTGCAGAGAAAGTGTGTGATTGAAGTTAGCAACGGGGCCAAAATCAGTTGGAATGAATTGCAGGTTTGCCAGTGCGATAAGTGTATGATTTACCAGTGGTGATCAGTTCTAGGGCAGCAGGAATTCCAATGAGTCTGGGTAGACGCTGTGTTCCCCCCGCAGCTGGCAGAATGCCTAAAGTCACCTCTGGAAGTCCAAGACGTGCCTTGAACACATAATACAGGACAAGTTCTTCTTCTAAACCACAAAAAAACAACCTTGCCCTGCTATGATAACTTGGAGAAACATTGATATCAAAGTTCAACCAATTAACTAAAGACCAGATCAGCACTGGACAGCATTGCGCAAGCTAGTCGTTAGAATGAATGCTTTAAAGAATAAACAGCAGCATAAAATGGTTTACCTTGTAGTGTGCAATGCGGTAATGACAGACTAGGGCTAATTCAAAGCCTCCACCTAAAGCAACCCCTTCTATGGCAGCAACCACAGGCTTCTCTCCTGCCTCTATGGCATCCAACAAAGGAACCAGTGGAGGTCCTCTCAATGGTCCAGCAAACTCACGGATGTCAGCACCTGCAGAAGAATGCATCAACATCTGACATGAGTTGGTCTCTAGAAAGTGAGGTATCTAAAACCATGTTAAAATAAACCGATTTGGTGAGAAATTACTATTTCAATTCATAAAATAGTATGCATTTTCCCTGGACTGATAGTTTAGCCAAAAATGAAAATGACACCATAATTGACTCACCCTCAATCTACCTCGGTTTCTTTGACTTTCTTTGTTTTGAGTTTTATTCTGGCTTTTCCATATTGTATAATACTGTTGGTAGGAGCCCTTTTTAAGGCTTTAAAAAGTGAATAAATCCATAAAAAAAATAACTTACATGGTGCCCGAGGGTTTATTCGTTTCAGTAACAAAATAATTTTACATTTTGTAATTATAAATTCAAATCACTGACTCCAGTGGCTGCCAAACGCTCTGCTGCAACTTTTTATTTATTTATTTAAATTTACAATAAACATTCCCAACAATTTCTTGGCTGACCTCTGACTTGACATACTGTACTGTATGTAAGACACATTTACAGCAGCTCTGGTGAGAGCAGACGAATGTGGATAGTAGTAGAAGCTCCACACAGTTTATGTGAAGAGAAGATGACAACAAACAACAAATGACATTACCCAACAGCATTATACAGCAAAGAAGAGCAAGAATAAAACTTAAAATTACTTGAAGTGTGTTCATCTGAAAGAACAAAATCATATACGCCAAAGTTGGCTTGAGAGTGAGTAAATTATGAGGTAATTTTCATTTTTGGGGAAACTCTGGTAGTACTTTGTTTTAAAGTCACTGTTTTGCATACACAGTACTTACTGTGTCATAGTCATTATATAACCTGAGTAGCTAGTCCTAAACCTACCCCTGAACCTAGCCTTTAACTGTGTAGTTGCCTTATAAATCCTTGCACTTTCTTCGGTAGTAACACTGTAAGTACACGTCAAAACCATATACAACTATTATGCAATTTATTCATATTATGTAAAAAAATTTAAGCACTAAGCCTCCGAGTACAAGCAAAAACATTCAGAGCATAATGCTAAACTTGCGCTTGGTCAAACATTAGCGCAATATGAAACAGTCAATATTGTAAAAATAGAATTAATCTTATGTATTTTTGAGTAAAAGGGATAAAAACGTTTGAAAATATGTTTTCTTGTGTAATTCCACTAGATGGCAATAGTTATTTATTCAACTATGGACCGTCCAAGAGGTACATCAGGTGGATTTTTAGGACTTTTAGCTGAAACCACGGTCCATGGTGGTCAACAACTCAAAAAAAAAAAAAAAAAAATGTCAAGAGTGTAAAAAAAGCAAAACAAAACACATGGCTCCTGACCTCACACTGAGATAATATGAATATAAACAAAAAGTGAAGATTATTTACAATATTATTATCTTTAATGTACAGTGTCATTACACAAATAGCAAGCAAATTTAAATGTTAACCCCTTTAAGGCTACAATAAGTCGACTTTTGGCCTAATTGGAAGGCTGGAAGAGTCAAGTTTTGCTGGTGGCAAATTCCAAAGTCTATCTATTTAGTAGCCAAAAGGCAGAGCCAGTCTGCAGATTTTGGAGTCATAGTTGACAGATTTCACAGAAAAGCAATCTTTTGTTTTTGGTTTTATATACTAACCTCCACAGAATCGCCCATTCTCTCCACAGATCACCACAGCCGTGACCTTTGGGTCACTCAGGGCTCGCTCCATGGTCTTCGAGATGGCATGACGCACTGCAGAACTGAGAAGAAAGAGCAAGTTAATCCATACAGATACTGACTTAAATGAACTTATAATAAAGCTCTTGAATAGTCCTTTCAATGATGCTATGTTGCAAACTTGTAATAATTTTATGACTTATTTATTGTTATTTTAAATATGCAAAACTTTTTGGACATGCGATCAATTACATTCAACCATATATTGTGTGCGAGCTCATCAATCACTATAGTTTGAGGTTTATTTATGGAGAACACTTACAAATTGATTAAAAAATGAAAGCGCAAGTTTTAACAATAAACGTTTTAACGTTACTATTTTAACAATAAAGTTTTCACTCACCTTAAGGCATTGACTGGTGGGTTAGTAAGAGTGATCAGAGCTACTGATCGTTTAACAAGTTCATATCGGGCCATTATGTTGAGCTCAACTGTGCTGCTATGCGTAGAAAGAACTGCAGGACTTTGAAACTTGTGACCAGAGAACTCAAGTGCGCCAATATGCAATCACACCCACTCCTGCTTTCATTATTTGTGCGTGTCTTAAAGTGACGACAGGTCACATTTTCAGTATCTCTTCTGCTGCAACTGTCTGAGAGTAGAAAAACTAAAACATAAAAAGTTAATAAAAATCACATCTGGTCACCGCAGGACACCCATTCCCGGAAGCGAATTTACACATCTACTATGGCGAAGGCTGGCTCATGATTGCGTAACGTGACGTCAGGTCAAACTGAGTATAAATGTTTACCGTTAAACGGTTAAAAGAGATTAAACAACATGGTACTGCAGTGTTAAATATTAAAAATAGAAAAGCTAAAAGATAAGCTTTGTGTGAATATAAAGGACTGTTTATTAATTTTTATCATTTAACAGTGAATTTACTGTTATTTTAAATTATTTTATTCTTATTTATTTTTCTTACCCATGGCATCATCATATATTATGTTTATAATTGTTTATAACAATTTATTTCAAAATGTTAAAAAAAACGTTAAATGGGAAGAAAAAACACGAGACATTATTTCATGCGTTTTTTTTAAAAGTTTCGTTTTACACTTTGTTGTGCTTTTACAGCACGCGATGTTTTATCACATTTATACTCCACCGGTTTTTATTTATTACACCGTGGCTTCATTTTAATTTTAAAACCTCAAATGTAATAATTTCTATTTTGTAAACTAGGGAATCATCAACTAGCTTTGCTTATGAATATTAAAAATGTAATGAGTCACCGTAAGGAACGCAACCAATTAGCGGCAGCGCAGTCTAATTATTATTCAGTGTGGTCCTTGTTTATGTAGGATTCGTACTGCCGCTCCCGGAAGTTCTCCGCATCGAATTGGACATGCTGCATCTGCGCCCTCTAGACCTTCCGTCATGCGCTCGCTTGTTGGACTGGTCGCTGTAATAGTGACGGCTACTTTTTACCTTTATTCACTGTCCGTCTTTCTCCCTCCTGGACCTCAGCTGCATAAACAGAGCCATGAAGGAGAGACGACAGACGCTAAAGATGGAGACGAACCTAACGTTAGTGAAATGGAGACTGCCTCCTCCAGGTGTGCTTCTCTAATACTGGCTCTTTCGCTATTTGTAGCTCTCACAGCTGGACTTGTCTTGTGTTAAATCAGTTTTATGCAAAATATTTAGAGAATTTTTATCTGGCGAAAGTGTGAAAAACAGGACTGTTTATGGAGCGTTTACGTAATGGATCCTCTTTGTCTTGTCCTTGTCTGCAGCTGTCATTTGTCCTTTGGTAGTGAAATTAGATCTGTTTTTGTCCTAAGTTACTTTTTTTTTTTTAAACGCAGTAGTTTATTATTGAATATGCAGTAGCTCAACCTTTTAATTTGTTTAAGTCTTATTTTGATACATTGTTTATGATTTATTTTTTCTCTTGCTCACTTGTGTCCAAACATGTTTGCCTTTGCTAATGCCAACAGCATACATTTTGCCCAAAAATGTATATGTAATTTTAATATCACTCTCGTTTTCAAGTCTATTTCATAGTAGGTTACATAAAAATAGTTAAAGCCAGAACCTTAGAATAGCTAAAAACTAGTCATCAAACACACAGGAATGAATGACCACACATATAGACTAATTTTGGGATGGACATCTATTGGATTTTCACTGACAGCCCAAATTTATTTTGTTTTAGTAGAGCCATCCATGTTTGGACATCTGTTAATAAAAAAAATTGCCTGATGGGATGTCTATTAAATGTTTCTACCTCTACCTTTAAATGTTTTTACCAATTTGACCTGTGCTTACATTTTATAAATGTACATGTACACATGGAGGTCACCTACAGTATATGGTATATAACTGCAGGTTAACCATGTTTATATATAATAACTTTAACTGTTTAAAGCTATTAGTTGCTAGGTAATTACAGTAGGTAATTAGTAGGGCCAGACAGAATCTGAAGACATTTTTTATTTATGCAGAATGATTTGGGTGTATTGTAAATAAACTGTAATTTGTAATATGTTGAATTTTAATTTGAATTTTTTTTTTTTTTACTTTTATTTAATGTTTACAATGCCAATCCAATTAGATACACTTATTTGGGAAACACATAATACAGTATATCTACCATATACATTGCATCCAGAAAGTATTCAAAGCACTTCACTTTTTCCACATTTTTCTATGCTACAGTCTTATTCCGAAATGGACTAAATTCATTTATTTCCTCAAAGTTCTACACACAATACCCCATAATGACAATGTGGAAAAAAAGATTTTTTGAAATTGTTGAAAATTTAATAAAAACAAAAAACCTGAAAAATCACGTGCATACGTATTCACAGCCTTTGCTCAATACTTTGTTGATGCACCTTTGGCGGCAATTACAGCCTGAAGTCTTTTTGAATATGATGCCAAAAGCTTGGCACACCTATCTTTGGAAAACTTTTTACCAATTCCTCTTTGTAGTACTTCTCAAGCTCTATCAGGTTGGTTGGGAAGCGACGGTGTACAGCTATTTTCAGATCTCTCCAGAGATTTTCAATAGGATTTAGATTTGGGCTCTGGCTGGGCCACTCAAGGACATTCACCAAGTTGTTGTGAAGCCACTCCATTGATATTTTGGCGGTGTGCTTTGGGTCATTGTCCTGCTGGAAGATGAACCGTCACCCCAGTCTGAGGTCAAGAGCACTCTGATACAGGTTTTCATTCAGGATGTCTCTGTACATTACTGCATTCATTTTTCCCTCTATTCTGACTAGTCTTCCAGTTCCTGCTGCTGAAAAAAAACATCACCACTAGTGGCGTTGCGAGGTATTCTTTCGGAATATGTTGCACTTAAATAAAACTAGGTTGTATAACATTTATTTAGTTATCTAAGTACTTAAAATGATTACATACATCATGCACATTCCACTTAACGCAGCATTTGTATTGGGTTATTAAACTGTCAGTTGTTCTGCAGTACTGGTTTCTACTGGCAGGTAGGAGTGGCACTGTTGTCACATGGTGTTGAAAAAAATCCCGCCACTGCACTGTCATCCATTATTTTGAGGAGCTGAAGCTTATGAGGTAATAATATATCTGTTTCGCGAAACTGAATAGTTCTAACTAGTGATGAAGCTCAATATATGTTTTTATAGTATAAAATGTGCGTGGTTTTAGTGAAATAAAATAACTTATTAATAAAATGTGCGTCATATAAATGTAAATACATGCAAATTAGTGAGAAAAACATAAATTGTACTAGCTCTCTACATATGATATAGATATCTAGACACATTTAACTAGATATAATATAGCCAGTCACATCTGTTTCTGTAATGGTTAAATCACAGTGAGTTCAAGCATCTAGCATGTTATTTTTAGGGGCTATGCCCCTTATCCCTTTCGACCCTAGCAACGTCCCTGTTCCCCACAGCATTATGCTGCCACCACCATGCTTCAATGTAGGGATGATATTAGCCTGGTGATGAGCAATGCCTGGTTTTCTCCAAACGTAACGTCTGGCATTCAGTCAATTTTAGTCTCATCAGACCAGAGAATTTTGCTTCTTATAGTCTGCGAGTCCTTCAGATGCCTTTTGGCAAATTCCAGGTGGGAAGTGGCTTCTGTCTGGCCACTCAGCCATACAGGCCTGATTGGTGGATTGCTTCACAGATGGTTTTCCTTCTGTAACGTTCTCCTCTCTCCACAGAGCAATGCTGGAGCTCAGACAGAGTAACCATCGGGTTATTGATTAACTCTCTGACTAAGGCCCTTCTCCCTCAATCACTCAGCTTAGATGGCCAGCCAGCTCTAGGAAGAGTCCTGGTGGTTCCAAACATCTTCCACTAGCGCGTGATGGAGGCCACTGTGCTCATTGGAACTTTCAGAGCAGCAAAACATTTTCTGTAACCTTCCCCAGCCTTGTGCCTCAAGACAGTCCTGTCTCGGAGGTCTACAGACAATTCCTTTGTCTTCATGCTTGGTTTGTGCTTTGACAAGCACTGTCAACCCTGCGACCTTATATAGGCAGTAGGGATGGGAAGATTAACCGATATGTATCGATACGCGGTCATGCGCGTGCACGATGCGAGTGCATCGGTTGAGCAGCAGAGGATGAATGAAATTTTGGAAGCAAATCGAGATGCATCGGTTTTTGCGAGATGCATCGATTTTTCCGAGATACAGCTTATATTTTTAATATAGAATGTATTTTTTATTTATTAACAAGTGTTGTCAACCTGTTTTTGGCGCATAATTTAATCGACCTACATAAAGTAAGCCTTAGCAACGGATTTGCGCATGTGCACACTTTCACTATAACTCATATCAGGTGTGTGGATGAAGCGAGTGGTGCGCCCTCAGAAAGTGCGAGAAGCAAAACAAAACATTTTATTCCCCACTGAGTTTTAAATCTAAAGTATGGCAAGCAACATTATGGATTTAAGGATGGACGACATGACAGGACAGATGCAATTTGCAAAATGTGCCGCGCATCTGTAAAATACGCGGGCAGTACGACTAATCTGATATCTCACTTGAAGCGGCGCCACGGTGTTGTTGTGAAAGCATCTTCCAGTGTTTCTGCATCCCCGGCTTTCGCACTGCTTCAACTGTAGCTACCAGCTCCAAAAGTGGTGAGAAAAGCATTGCAAGTTTTTTTTCCATGCGCAACAGTTCTGCTCGCTCTACGCCAATAACGAATGCTATTGCATTGTTCATCTGCAAAGATATTCAGCCTAGTGTCACGGAGAACGAAAGTTTTAAACACCTCCTCCTGTTAATTTTTATTTAACTATAATAATAATAATATTAATAATAATAATGATAAAACTAATGGGTTTCACGGTGGCACAGTGGGTAGTTTGACCACCTCACAGCAAGAAGATTGCTGGTTTGTTATATTTTTATCAGCCTGTTGTTTACAGTGACAGTGATGTTTCAACGCAGCATAACACTGCTAGTTCACGACCTTAAGTTTTGAATAATCAGTGGCAAAATATATCTTTGTAAAACTTGTTTTCATAGTTGAAAAGTTAAATCACAATTCTTGTTGTGCAATGCTAAATTTATTTATGTTGAAAGAGTGCAAATATATACATATTTTTTAATATATATTGCACTTATACATTCTGTTTATCTTGAAAATACTTAAATAATATGTGCTATAGGTTCTAAAATGGCCCTCTACTGTAAACTGACACTCTGGCTCTGAGAGAAGAGCCAGTTTGTAAAAAAAGTCTTGGTTTTGCTTGGTTTATAAATAATCAAACTCATTCAATGGCACAGCATCCTCTTTCACATCATCTCATAAACCTGATTTAATTAGTTAGTGCTGAAATATCGCATCGTATCGTGATATGGGTGTGAATCGTATCGTGTTGCATCGCAATATGTCACAAATGTATCGCTAATATATCGGATCGTATTCTTTGTATCGAGATGCGTATCGGATCGGCATTATAGCTTAGATGCCCAACCCTAATAGGCAGGTGTATGCCTTTTCAAATCATGTCCAATCAACTGAATTTACCACATGTGAACTCCAATTAAGCTGCTGAATCATCTCAAGAATGATCAGTGGAAACAATGTATCTGAGCTTAATTAAGAGCTTCACGGCAAAGGCTGTAAATACTTATGTACATGTGATTTTTTTTATTTATTTTTTTTTTTAGTTTTTTTGTTTTTAATAATTTTGCAACAATTAAATTTTTTTTATTTTTTCACATTGTAATTATGGGGTATTGTGTGTAGAATTGAGGAAATAAATGAATTAAATCAATTTTGGAATAAGGCTGCACATAATAAAATGTGGAAAAGTGAAGCGCTATGAACACTTTCTGGATACACTGTATATACTAAAAGACAGACATTACTTTACAAACCCTATTGTAAGTAAATCATGGACATTTTCAAATTAGTTAGTAATATTACTGAAAATAATGTAAAAACCGAATAAATATAAATGTACACACATTTACACACAGCTAAATAAATAGATTCGATGATGGGCTGAAAATCTGTGGAAATCTGTGAATTTCTGCGCACACAGGTTCCGTGTTGGCCTAGTTATTGGTAACTAATAAGCTTAACTTCCAAATTTGATTGTAATGCAATAATGATCATCTTTTGTAAAGCTGCTTTGAAACAATAAAAGCGCTATACAAATAAACTTGAGTTGAATTGAATAAATGATCAATAGCTAATTTATTTTAACTTCTGATTTTACAGTTTAATATCAAGGCAGGTAACCAATGAGCTGTTGATTTTAAACTTTGCAAAAGAGTGTCTGAGTACTGTGTCCTTAAACCTTATGTTTAGCCTCCAGAGATGCTGTTCATGCATGTTTACTAATGTCCACTATGTCATGTGACTTTATTTTGGTCCAGGTTGAAGTTTCCATCAGACCTGGATGAGCTGAAAGAGATGGCAGAGCTGCTGCAGTTTTATAAGACCGAGCACACGGGATATGTGCTGCTACTCTTCTGCAGTGCCTACCTCTACAAGCAGGCTTTTGCCATCCCAGGTTCCTCTTTTTTAGTAAGAGCATAGCTTGCACACAGAATCACACTTGACTGTAATCACTGCTGTTGTGAGACATTTTATTCATTTACTTTTGAAATGTAGTTACTTTTTTGTGTCCATGAGACAGGAGGTATAGGTAAATTGGATGAACTAAATTGGCTGTAGTGTGTGTATGAGTGAATGTGAGTGTATAGGTGTTTCCCAGTTCGGGGTGTCAAAATTAATCGTTTCTTCGGAGCACCGAGATGCAGATGCGGACAATTCGGTATTGGTTCAGTAATAACCTTAACCGGTTATTACTGACGTCATTTACCTCATAAGCACTCTGTCGCGAGGGAGGCGAGCGTGAGTATTTACAACGCTCTAACTACTTAAAACTCAAAACTGTGCGCAATTTCACTGTGTGTTTGCTGGATCAGTCTTTCACTGACATATACAGCAAAAGCCCCTATTTCACTGAGATCGAGACAATGAAAGTACTCAATTTCTCTCTTTCTCTCTCTCTCACTCACACACACACACACAGTGGCCCATTTGACCTTTTGGCGTGACTTTTCTTCTTGGCTGTTTTACAGCGTTACTTCTGGATACAGAAATGAGCGCGTTCTGCAGAGTTTTTTCCACTGTATCTATCATGGATCCGCTGGGATCGCCCCTGCCGCTTATCAGTGTCACTAATCTGTGAAGAGCGTAGTGCGCAAGAGCCAATCGCAACCGTTTTTGTTGAGGGTGTGACCAATCAAAGAGGTGTAAGAGAACTAGACAAGGATCAGAAAGTGAGCTGGATATTTATATTGGTTTATATTATTTGCTAAATGCTCGTGTTGTTTAAAGGTACAGTTTTTATTTTTGACTGTTTGTATTAAATGACACAATTGTATTACAAATAGTATATACATATATTCATACATTTTAATAAAAGAACTGCTGCTGTGAAGAAAATTTAAAACTGTGTATGAAAAGCACTGTCAATGCACCGTGATGCACCGAAATATCGAATTGAACCGAATCGATAGTATGATAATAGTAACCGAATCGAATCGTGAGACTAGTGTAGGTTCATAGCTCTATTCCCAGTACTGGGTAGCAGCTGGAAGGGCATTCACTGCATATATGCTGGCATAGTTAGTGTTTCATTCGACTACAACGACCCCTGCTAAAATATGGGACTAAGCGGAAGGGAAATGAATGAATGAGTTCCTGAAGTGTTTCCAATTGTCTTTGGATGTGTCATATAAGGCTGAAACAATATTCATTCAAATCCAGTCTGTGGGAAACCACTGAAGTATATGATTGTACTTAAGACATTTATATTGTTGACTTTGGGTGAATTAAATGAAAGCCAACAGGGGTCAATTTGTGCTGTAGTCCAGATGGCATAAACTCTCCAAAAAACCATTTGGAGTGAGAACAATCATGGCTGCCATATTGAAGGATCAATCCAAACTGAAGTGCACAAAACTGGCCACTTTTAAGGACTCTTCAAAATGAAGGACTTTTTGCTCCCTTCATTCCTCGCACATTTCATTTGTGACAGAAATGGGTTCTAAGAAACCTTTTTTTTAGTTTCCTATTTTAATTCTGGAGGGTAAACAGATTAAGGAGGTCCTCAACCCTGTTTCTAGAGATCTACATTCATGCAGAGTTCAGCTCCAAACCTGATCAAATGGAGCACATGATTGTCACCACAAAGTCATTATCACGAGTGGAAAAATTTCTTTTACCTCAGAGTTTCCAACATGTCAGTGAGAAACATAGCGGAACCACTGATTTATATTCCATGGTCTGTTGACATTCTTGATTCTGATTGGCTGGAGGTTGTGCATTACTTTCGTTGAAAAGTAGTTCCAGTCAGTTTTGATCACAGTTCTAAATAAATATGCTTCCTCCAAACATAAGTAGTAATCATGGCAACTGCTGCAATTAGCAAAGACTATAGAATACACAAGACTTGTCACTCGTATACTATTGAATGGGGAAAAGTGTAACTGTCAATATGGCGAATGAAGCCCCGCCTTCTAGTACAGGAGCCAATCAATGGTCGCTATATGGCAATTAAAGCCTGTCTTCTAGTACAGGAGCCATTCAGTGATTGCTATAGAATGAAAAATCTTCAGGGGAGGGTCTCGGACCAGACGTGAGTTTTTGTGTAATAAGAAAATTTTAAGATATTAAATAAGACGGTTGTTGTTTAATTTTATTGGTTATTCGTAATATGAAATGTAATCATATTCTTTGCAAGTAGTTTTGGAGAATTTGATGTTTCCCCATTCAAACATAATGCCCGAGAATACTGCACAAGTCCCACAAGTCCAAAAAACATGTGGTACAGGTGAGTTGGGTAGGCTAAATTGTCCATAGTGTATGTGCGGATAAGTGTGTGTGGATGTTTCTCAGTGATGGGTTGCAGCTGGAAGGGCATCCGCTGTGTAGAACATATGCTGGATAAGTTGGCGGTTTATTTCGCTGTGGCGACCCCAGATTAATAAAGAGACTAAGCCGAAATGAAAATGAATGAATATATCATATAAATATGTCAATGTAATATCTTATTGTGCATAAATCAGTAGGTGGAATTCTGGATTCAAAGTCAACTCTTGTCGTTTGTCAGACAGTAGGAACATCACAGGAGGAGTTGAACACAGCAACTGAACCAATTGGAATTAAATTTGGAATTTGAACTTAAAAAGAAGGTAGATCTCCAGAAACAGAATTCAGCACCCCTAGATTGTGGCACAGGGATGAGCCTTTTAGAATAAAACACATCCTTGACTAAGGGTGTCACGATTTAAATTTTTAATTGAAATCGATCGAAATTTATGCTCAACTTCGATTAGCGAATCAAAAAATAGAATCGTCGATGCTGCCGCCCCCATGTCACATTAGCTTGGCTTGCCAAGTGGGAAAAAAACATGCTTGTTAAACTGCAAACGCTGGAGACCCGTCGACAGAGCTAAAATCCTCTCGTCTTTCAATGAAGTCGTTGGTGTGGAAGTATTTTGGATTTCCAGTTAGTTATGTTGACAACGTTCATGTTGTCGATTAAAAAAAAAACACAGTTTGCAAGCTCTGCTGTGTACGTATTACGGTTGGGATGATAGACGATGGGCGCATCACGATCCTCCGGCCCGCACCCGTTGCAAATCTGCTCGCGAAAAATACAGGCCCTGTTTACACTAATATGTCTTTGTTTTTAAATGGCATTTTAGAACGACAACGATCCACATTAACACTGGCGTGTAGCATTTCTGAGCAGCCCTCCTTCCTCACTACCACTGAAAACGCACATCACGTGACCACACACACTCATTCACACACAGACACAAGACGCACACACATTGTCATGCGCTCGAGACAGCGGGTCAAGGCAGTCAGTGGGTCAGTAGACTGCTTTTATCTTTTACTTTCACACAAGTACTTAGTCATTTTAGCGAACACCTCAGATACTGTTGGCTGGTTCCTGTTGGTTGTGCACCTTTTTTACCGACGCCATTATAACGACACAGATCACTGCCTATTTACGAGTCCTGCAGAAAAAAGTGATTGACAGGTGGTAATTATGTGTGTAACTTGCCTTTATTCATTTACTGTATGATTTGTTTATGGGTAAAACAAAGACCATGACAGTCAGGTAGTTTAAACGGTAGGCTACAAATAATTAATTGGTCATTAATGAATTATTCATAATCGAAAACCTAATCGCAACGTGACTTTAGAATCAAAAATGTAATCGAATCGAGGATTTGGAGGATCGTGACACCGTTATCCTTGACCATCAACACCATGGGTGTCCAAACTAGGTCCTGGAGGGCCGGTGTCCTGCTGAGTTTAGCTCCAACTTGCTTCAACACACCTGCCAGAAAGTTTCTAGTATATCTAGTTAGAGCTTGATTAGCTCGTTCAGGCGTGTTTGATTAGGGTTCGAGCCAAAGAACAGGACACCCAAGTTTGGAAACCCCTGGTCAACACAAACACCGTACTCTTAACATTGTACAACATCTACCTTTTGTATACTTGATCTTGACTCATACTTCAGGTTTATGACTCTGTTCTCAGAACATCCTGGCTGGGGCCTTGTTTGGGACATGGTTTGGTCTTCTTCTTACTTGTGTCCTTACAACAGTAGGAGCCACTCTCTGTTTCCTGCTGTCCCAGGCATTTGGCAAACATCACATTGTGAAACTCTTCCCTGACAAGGTTGCCATGCTGCAGAAGAAGGTATATCCAGTTATTGTGGTCTCCTAAGAAGTCAGAAACAATGAAATATGTTAATCGTTGCTTGATTTTCGTTTTCCAACTTAAATAATTTTTACTTTTGTCCAGGTCGAGGAAAACAGAAGCAGCCTTTTCTTCTTCCTGCTGTTCCTGCGATTCTTTCCCATGAGTCCAAACTGGTTCTTAAACATGACCTCACCAATACTGAATATTCCTGTCACTCTTTTCTTCATGGCTGTCTTCATTGGTAAACCTTTGAATAACAACGGAGAACATATCCTTTTGATATCTGCATTTGGCTGACATCTGAACTTCCCTTTCAGGCCTGATGCCGTATAACTTCATCTGCGTCCAGACGGGATCAATGTTGTCTCAGATTTCCTCTCTGGATGACTTGTTTTCTTGGAGTGTGGTGTTGAAGCTGCTTCTCACTGCCTGTGTTGCCCTGCTGCCTGGAGCTCTGATCCGTAAATACAGCACTCGCCATCTCCATTTGGATGGCCTCGAAACAAATGGACTCAGTCAAAACAAGAAGAACCGATAAGAGACCGTGTGGTGCCATTGATTCGATTCCCCTTGGTCACTGTGGGGGGCTACTATTTGTATTAAATGTGGCTTTTAAGAGCTGTATTTTTGGGTGGCCTAACATTTTTAAAAAGGAAAATGTATTTTTCTTATTCTGTGTTTGGATTGTAATGCCTAAAGGTGACAGAAGTGTATTTTTGCTGCCTTTTTGGGAGGTTCTATTGGGTCTTTCTGTAATGTCATTGGTCCTGAGTTCTGAATCTTGCCTTCATATACTGTACAAAGAGTGAACTAGAGACATATTTGTCAGTTTTCAAATGCACATCAGTTCCATATCCGTTTTATTTTTTGGTTTAATTTTGTGGTATTTAATATTATTCTTCTGTATAGACTGTAATAGTTTGGATATTGTGGATTTTATTTGTTGATTACTCTTGTGGAAGTTTCACATTTGCCTTAAGGGACCTACCTCACTGATTGGGAAAATATTTTATCATGTTGGAGCACTTGAAAATATTTTGAAAAGGAATTAATAATTTAGTTAATATCTGATAAAGGTTTTGTGTATTATGGGGAGTCAAGCATCTAATGTGTGTGAAGTTATGCCCAGTCATTGAAAGCCTACCCAACTTAGTCGTGTTTGAATGGAGAATTAAAGCAAATCCTTTTGTACTTACCTGTGCAATTCACAATGCGAACCGAATGCAGAATTTTTATCACTAACGTCCACAACATACGAGGTGCGAGAAGTATTTTCACAAGTAAATGGCATAAAAGTCAATGCAAGCATGAGAAAAGAGGTAGATTACCATCCCGCAGTGCAAACAACACGGAATTCACACTTAGATGAGGATTGTATGCTGTCCTGGGAGAGACCCCTGAGCTTATAAGATCCTCGAGCTCTGGGCTTCCTGCCGTTAGCAGAGCAAGAGGGGAGTTTAAGCTCAGGTAGATCTCGATGAACTCCCCTGAGTTATTTCTGACTAACGACAGATAAAGAGATGCTAAGGAGAGATATACAGCTCGCTAAGAGCTTGACTATGTTGCCAAATTGGTATGTTGGATTTACTTAGGTTGCATGTTTTTTGGACTGGGAGGAACCTGGGGAAAACGCACTCGAGCACGAATGAGCTAACTCCACATAGAAACTCGACTGGTTTAGTAGGGACTTTAACCAGAGACATTCTTGCTGTGAGGCAACAGTGCTATTCACTGGGCCTTCGTATCTCCCATCTAGAAAAGAGGGGGAGCAGGGGTGGGTTAGGGGGATTTTTTCTAGACGAAGATACTGAGGTAAGAATCTGTTTATTTATGGTGAGTTACAAATCATCTGATTGGTGAATCAATCGAAGGCTGATTAGGGAAAAGACGTAGAAAGTACAATAAGCATGTGGTCCTCTTGAAATAAGTTTATTAATAAACTTCACTACGCGATGTGTTTGCCACGAACGTTCAGAATTTGCCTCCTTTATGTCTTCCAAGTTTAATGTAAAACACCCACACTGATGTCATGAGGAGCAAACTCCAGTTGTAGTAGCCACATGACCACACTATCCAGAGTTTTAGAAAATCTTCACCCTGGCTGGAGTTTCATAAAGTTTTGGTTTCAGTCACATGACACTGCGTTTAAATGTGGACAAACAGCGAAACTGCAAATAAAAAAAATCATGCGGTTTTAGAAATGCGCATATTTGTGTGAACAGAGCATAAGTAGGATCTAAAGCAGCACTTGTTAATTAAAAACAGGTGAATTCTGCAGGAAGGTAGATCTCCAGGAACAGGATTGGGCACCCTTGCTCTAAACAGTCTCCGTCATTGCGTGTAACAATTTTGCTTCTCGGACACTTTTAATGTCTCCACACTACATACTCCTGCATAGTGTCTAAGCCTTGAGAGTAGTCGGATTTTTCTGCAATTTTTTTTTCTTTGGATGAGTTGATTGAACAGGAATCACATGGCTGATTATTCTACTTGTGGTGCTTTTACACTAGCACTTTTGGCCACACACTGGTTTGTTTGACTTCAGAGTTTGGTATGTTTAGCTAGTGTTAATGCTGTCTTCTGAACTCAGGTGCGTACTCACGAACAGTACCCGAGTCCACCTGAAAGAGGTGGTCTGGGGTATGGTTAATTTCTGATGTGAATGCAATCGTACCAAATGGTGTGTTACAAGTTACAAGTGAACTGCCAAATTTACAACAAACTTTAGTTTTCATAACGTTCGTTTGTGTGCGTATGTCTGTGTATCACCTGTTGTCACCTTGGCTACAAGCGGGACTGACCCAGTGCAAACACAGCGAAAATGTCTGCTTGTCTCCTCCAAAAAGACTTCTGCAGACATCGTTTTATGCTCTGAACGTTTTTTATATTTTTGATTGACAAGTTGCTCACTGTATGTTACCAAAACCGAAAGAGTCAGTATAAATAGAACGACTCTTATGTGTATACGTCTTTCCATTTTGGCGCCTTGGCTTTCGTGGCCATCCATCTCCTAGCAACATCTGTACACACAACAGCAGCTTGCTGATGCAAGCATAGGACAAAAGACAGTGTGAACACAAACCAGCCGAGAAGGTCGCAAGGGGGGTTAATCAAACTTGGGTTCACACAAGGCAATTGAACCAAGTGTGAAAGCACTAGGGTGGGGCTGATAAACGATGCCATCGCCGATGGCCGATAGACAACACGATCCTTCATCATGCCCCCGTTCGCGAAAAATACACACTTAGGCCCCGTTTACACTAAAGCCTGGTTTATACTTCTGCGTCAAGTGACCGGCGTAACTCACGGCGCAGGCAACGCGCCTGGCTGTGCATTTATACTTCTGCACGCTGTCTCCGTTGGTCTGCATTAACACTTCCGAAACGCTAGTGGGCAGTGAGGTGTAAATGTTCCTCTGTGTCGAGTTTCTTCGCTTCTGTTTTGCTATTCTGAACACTTCCTGGATGTACAAGTGGCTCAAACTCGCTCATTTTGTGGCAGGAACCGGCGGACGAGCAACAACTTTAACTATGAGGTAAACACAGAACAAAACTTTCCATCCGGAGCTCCTTCACGGGACTCCACACTTGTAAACAATCGCTCGCGCCGTTCGCGTGGCTCTCGGTCCCGCCCAGACTCGTCGGCGCTAGCAAGCTGACCAATCACAGAGCTTGCGCTACGCGTTGTTGCGACGTGTAGTTACAATTTTTGAGAGGTGCACGTCAGTGACGGCCACGGCGATGGGCTATGCGTCAGCGCCGTAGCATACGCCAGTGTTTGACGCAGAGGTATAAATCAGCCTTAATACGTCTTAGTATTAAAATGGCACTTTAGAACAAAAATTATCCACATCCACACCTTGTTTTACCTAGAATTTCTAAACAGACCTCCATCCGCTGAAAACACACATCACGAGACAACACACAGACACACACACTGTCATGCGCTCGACTGAGCTCCAGAGAGCAGTGCTTGTTAGACAGTTTATCAAGGTAGTACCGCTTGATCGCAATTCACTATAGTTGTTAAACGTGATATTTAATTAATCTTGTATCTAACGATTCTTCAGTCTTTTGAATCTATCAAGTTATGTGTCACAGCATCAGTACACTGCTTCAATCTTTCGCTTTCACGCTTGTACTTAGTAACTTTAGTGAAAACCTCAGATACTGTTGGTTGGTTGCTGTTGGTCTTGCACCTTTTACCAACCAAGTTTGTCGATGCAATTATAACAACACAGATCACTTTGCCTAGTCCCGCTGAAAAAGTATTTGAAAGTTGGTAATTTGTGTTTACCTTACCTTTATTGATTTATGATTCGTTCATGGGTAAAACAAAGACCATGCAGGTCAGGTAGTTGAAACGGTAGGCTACAAATGATTAATTCTTTAGGAATTAATTAATTATTCATAAATAATTAATTCACCTCCGCCGTTGACGAGGATGCTATCGTCCATCGCGATGTTTCACATTAGACATCGTACAATGCCAAATTGGTCAACATCGCCCAACCCTAAATCACCAAGTAAAAAGTGAAGTATTGACTGCACTTCTAAGGAAAATAGTGAAGTAAACTACCTCATAAAGTACAATTTCAGAGAAAAACCACTCACAAATCATTTAATACTTTACACCACTGGAGCTTAACTCAAAACAACGGCACTGAAGAATGAACAAGAAAGAGGAGTTATGACCAAGACTTTTTATAAAGAATTTTTATTGCTCAAATCCATGTTGATCAGCAGTACAATTCACCTACATTTAAAAACAACATGGTTAGCAAAAAAAAAAAAAAAAAAGATCAGCTCTCAGTCCCCTCCCCCAATTCGACTACCCGCTATCCAGCTGAGGGGACACGGCAGGCAGTGCAGCGAGCCCAGTCTCTGTTTCACATCGCTCCAAACGAACTAATGCGAGAAGCTAGAGAGCTGCGTAGGAATGAATCTGCCGTGGAAAAGGCGCAAACAAGTTTTCACAGCCTAGGAATTTCGTTGATTTCTCATGCATCGCTCTGATTTCCTGCTCTCATCCCGAGTTAAACACACTATGCATCTACAGCTGTGTCTGCAGTCTATTCTAGTATATAAAAAAAAAACATAGAACAGCACTTACTTTTAAGTTTCCACTCACCCTAAAAGCTTTAGGGCCCAAAGCAGACCATGATGAGATTTCATGCCAACACTACAAACAACAGCTACCCTAAACTGACCTGATTCGTTCGACTTACATTAGCTATGACTTGTGGCCTGAAGATAATGCAAAGGCCTCAGTTCTCTCTAGCGTTATGTTACAGGATATCATAATGGATAGTGAGACTTTAATTCCCAGACTACAGAGACGATATAACAGTGTGATGTTAGTTAATGCATGTATCGACTAATGCTTCCGTAAGATAAATACTGATGCACACCTGACAAAGCTCTGAAATACAAACTCTTAAGAAAACCACTGTAGAACGTTAGGTGTCTATCAACAGCGTGGCGTGTTACAGTTACAATAACAGTTAAAAGTGATCTGAGTTATCAAACTGCTACACAACCTGAACTCCATCAATGAGCAAACACCTGAGATTAAGCAGAAAGTCTATTATTCAAGGGGAAATAGCAGCCTCGTCTGGCTACACAGAGTCAAGAACCGTGAGGGACCAGCTTCTTGAGTGAAAGTTCGTTAGAAACTTGATCTAGAAGAAGCCTTTAACTAACAGAAACACCTTCTGCACCTGATATCTGTGCTACTCTTTGAGGATAAGTTCGTACGAGTTGCTTCAGTAGGTAAAAAAAAAAAAAAAGTACTAATTATACAATTTACACAGGTCTACAGTAACACACTACTACCGAAAATGGTTAAATGGTAAAACTAGAAGTGGAACAGCTTGCAGTTCAGTCCATAGACAATCCATGTGGATTATTGTATGAAAGCAAACCAGCATTGCGAGTACACACACACACCTGAACCTGACATATTGACCATCTATTGCAGGGGTGTCCAAAATCAGTCCTGGAGCGCCGGTGTCCGGCTTATTTTAGTTCCAACCCCAATTAAACACAACTGATCAGATAATCAAGCTCTTTCCAGGTATACTACAAACATCCAGAGTGGTGTGTTACACTAAACTAAGCAGGATACTGGCCCTCCAGGACTGAGTTTGGACACCCCTGGTCTATTGTCTTCCATCTTTTGAGAGGTAACACGTATGAACAGTAACCGGCGACAGATCCACTGAAGTCAGAGCAGATCTGAGGCGACAAAAATACCTGCATTTGTGATTTCCGTGCGATTATAATGAACACTTTTACCAGACACAGTGAAATATTACATTAAGAAATGCTTTTTTGTCATATATATCATCCCAGGTTTGTTTTGTGAAAGGCCTTGTTTAAAAAAAAACTATGTTGATTGTAAAATTTGGTCTGAGTGTTCTGTAATATTCCTGAATTTATACTCATATTAATAAAATGTAAAGAGCAAACTGCTTTACAATTCAGAAGACATAAGTGCTCCTGGATAATATTCATTCTTTTTTTAATAATACATTTTATTGATCTAGACAACAGTACAAAGTATCCACATTCAGAACCCCTTCTGGGTAAGTAGTCCTTTAATTTAAGGGGTAATTCACTCAAACATGAAAATTTGCTGTTAATTTATTCACCCCCAGGTCAGCTTTTTCTTCAGCAGAACTTTAAAGAATGTTTTGATTGTTTCCCTTCAAAAGACTTCAATATACATTATGTGCCACGGGTGTTCATTTAGTTTTACCTGTGTTTTTTGACTCTTAAAATGTGGCTAACCATTGACTCCCGTTTTAAAAATCACCAAGGACCATAGATTCAGCTAAAAACCTTTTCAAATGTTCTAGTGAAGAAAAATTCTTCCAAGTCATGAGAATGAGAAAATTAGAGCAAATTGAAACATTTGGTTGAACTTCCCTTAAGGCCTGTTCACACCAAGTATCATAACAATAACTAAATTTTATTTAAATAACTAAATTTGCATTGTTTATTATAACTCTGCACATCATTTTTGTGACCTGCCTCTTTAAAAATTCAAGCTTAAAGTGTGATTGCTGTTAAAAAATGAAAATAAGTTTTGCGATTGTCTCCCAAATAATAATGTAACTTTTTGTTACTATGGAGCAAGATCGGACTTAAAATTGATACATTTACAAAATAAAACTTACACATGCACAGCACAATTCAAATTTACAAAATCCAATTTGTAAATACAAAACACAATTCATAAATACAACACACAAATTGTGAAATGAAATCACAAGTAAAAATCATAAATATTTTCACCAAATGAATTGGATTTGTGTATTTTTGAATCGTGTTTTGAATCTATGAATTGGATTTGTGCATTTTTGAATCGTGTTTTGAATCTATGAATTGGATTTGTGCAGTTTTGAATTGTGTTTTGAATCTATGAATTGGATTTGTTTATTTTTGAATCGTGTTTTGAATCTATGAATTGTATTTTTTTATTTTGAATCTATGAATTGTATTTGTTTATTTTTTAATCGTGTTTTTGAATCTATGAATTGGATTTGTGCATTTTTGAATTGTGTTTTGAATCTATGAATTGGATTTGTTTATTTTTGAATCGTGTTTTGAATCTATGAATTGGATTTGTGCATTTTTGAATCGTGTTTTGAATCTATTAATTGGATTTGTTTATTTTTGAATCGTGTTTTGAATTTATGAATTGGATTTGTTTATTTTTGAATCCTGTTTTGGATCTATAAATTGGATGTGTGTATTTTTTAATCGTGTTTTGAATCTATGAATTTGATTTGTTTATTTTTTAATTGTGTTTTGAATCTATGAATTGGATTTGTTTATTTTTGAATCGTGTTTTGAATCGATGAATTGGATTTGTTTATTTTTGAATCGTGTTTTGAATCTATGAATTGTGTTTGTTTATTTTGAATCTATGAATTGGATTTGTTAATTTTGTAATCGTGTTTTAAATCTGTGAATTGGATTTGTGCATTTTTGAATTGTGTTTTGAATCTATTAATTGGATTTGTTTATTTTTGAATCGTTTTTTGAATCTATGAATTGGATTTGTGCATTTTTGAATTGTGTTTTGAATCTATGAATTGGATTTGTTTATTTTGTGAATCGTGTTTTGAATCTATGAATTGAAGTTGTGTATTTTTGAATCGTGTTTTAAATCTATGAATTGGATTTGTGCATTTTTGAATCGTGTTTTAAATCTATGAATTGGATTTGTGCATTTTTGAATCGTGTTTTGAATTTATGAATTGGATTTGTGCATTTTTAAATTGTGTTTTGAATCTATGAATTAAATTTGTTTATTTTTGAATTGTGTTTTAAATCTATAAATTGGATTTGTTTATTTTTGAATCGTGTGTTTTAAATCTACAAATTAGATTTGTGTATTTTTGATTTGTATTTTGAATCTATGAATTGCATTTGTGCATTTCAAGAGTTCACACTTAGCTCATGATTTATACATAGCTTGTTTGGCATGCTGTCCCGGGAGAGAGCCCTGAGCTCAAGGGATCCTCAAGCCCAGGGCTCCCCCCCTTTTGCAGGGCGAGTGGAGATTGAGCTCAGGTCTATCTCAAACTCCCCCGCTGCTGAGGCCAAGCCGAACTTCCTGAGAGTAAGACATTATAAAAAAGGTTTAGGCTTGTTTTATCTATAATATAGAGCACATTTGGATGGTGGGAGGAAACCGGGGAACCCGGGGGAAACCCACGCGGACACGGGGAGAACATGCAAACTCCACACAGATGGCACAATACCACAATACCAGATGGATCAGCGAGGACCCAACACCATTGGTATTCTTGCTGTGAGGCAACAGTGCTAGTCACTGGGCCACCGTGCCGCCCATTCTGGATAAAGGAGGAAGAAGGGGAGGAGGGGGGTTTCTTCCAGACGAAGATAGTTGTAGAAAGGAAATGAGGATATATATAGTGATTTGGGATCCTTTGATTGGAGGATCATAATTAGTTAATGTGGACCAGCTGGGTAAATCATGAGCACATGCTCCTCTCGAAATTAGTTTAAAACTAAACTTCACTTTGTAATCGTGTTTTGAATTTACGAATTGGATTTGTGAAATTTTGAATCCTGTTTTAAATCTACAAATTGGATTTGTGTATTTACAAATTGTGTTTTGAATTTTCAAATATGATTTTGTACATGTGAATTGTGTTATGGAGGTATGAATTATATTTTGTACATGTATTATTTTTGAGACTGATCTGGCTTCATATACTATCTGGTCGTCACTGTTGCACATGCATCTAACCATGTGATTGTTTAAAACCAAATAATGTCAGAACTATTGCTTTAAACAACACCCATGTCATCTTAGGTGAAATTATACTTCGACCCACAGGCTGAGAGCTGTAGTTTAACTTACATAGTTGCTGGAACTATGGTTTTAGAAATTACAAAATCACTGAACTGACCATAGTTGGCTAGCAATGGTTTTAAGAAACATCCCAGAGAGTGATTTCAATGATACAGGTTCTCTGTGCATTGAAATTTTTTTTCTTAGTTTTTCACATTTGCCTTGGTATGAACAGGTCTTAGGGCTCATTCATACAGAACACATTTTTCCCATTCAAATGTGCTACTTTTCCATTGTTTTTCAGTCAGTGCACTTGACGAACTTAAATGATCGTTATGTTTGCATCTTTAGGTGCGCCGCACACGAGCGCTGCTTTTTTTGGATGCAGTGTCAAATTTAAAAAATTTTACTTTTGCGCAAAGTACTCATCGGCATCAGATCCAAATCAGTTGACCCATCAGAAGAACTGGTGGGAGGGGCAAGTATTGCAAGTTTCTGTTTACAGTCACTCAATAGCTGTGTCCAGATACCCTTATGCTTGACACTGCACTTTAAAAAAAAAAACAACCCTGAGCAAAGACGCATTCTGTGTGAATAAGCCCTTACATATTTTACAAATGATGAGGTTGAAGAACCCAGCAACTTCACAAAGTTTAGAAAGCTTTAAGATCTGTTCCTCTTTGTTAGATAGACCTGAAGACAAGATCCGTTTTTTAACGTTTTGGATTTTTTAATTATTATTATTATTATTATTATCATCACCATTTAAAAGAAACCGTTTAAAACTTTCAGTTTACAAGGTATACAAAATGTGGGGTGGAACAAAAGGGAAACTAGGATTGGATTGAGGTACCCTGACGCCTGAGGTAGATCACAATACTGACATGCGCAGCGATCGCATTCTGATCAAAGTGTTGCGGCGATTCATTACTGTTCTTACTGTTAGTTTACTACCAATATTCATAGTCTACTTCCAACAAAATAAACACTTCCCTTCAGAGAAACATGGCAGTGTTCCAAAAAAAAGAGAGTTGTTTGTCTTTTAATAGCTCTCGTCACAAAATAGGAAACAAAAAATAGATTCATAAATATTTCTCTCTCTTTATATATATATCTATATACAGACACGCATACACACAAATGGAAGCTGTGCGTATTGGCATAAACCTTATGTCTGGAAGATGAGGCTTAGCTCTCGTTGGGCGAGGGAGCTGTCTGTGATGTCATAGACCGGTGACGTTTAAGGCCACAAGCTTCCATGGTCAAAAAAGAAGAAAAATTTTAAAAATAAAGCACAAAGGGACATCCTTGCCTGCACGTCCTGCTAAAAAAATTGCTCCGTTTCCCCACAAAGGAATAAAACAATACCATCTTGCTGACCAACTAGCTCACTGAACATGACAGGGTGGCGCGCTTTCTAAAAGGCTGCTTATTGTACATTCACAGCTGTCATGCCATTTAGAAAGCTCCCTGACAGAGATTTAAAGCCAAATGCGGTCATGTGTGTACCACAGGTGCCTCCTTGTCCTACATCAACCTGACTCTCCAATCACATTTTGAGTTGCCCGTCTTTTCAGCATAGATTAAGGCAGAGTTCTTGATGCACATTCCATTTCGCTTCTGCCCAAGCCAGTAAAGGTGCACTGTCTTTCAGACGCTGGTGCTTGCTTTGCTTTACATTGTTTTCATACCCCCTAAAACAAACAAGGGGGTGGTGACTTTTGAATTCAAAACTACTACATACCAAGCCCGTCTCGCAATGACTTTCGCCATGATAACATGGCAGAGGTAAAATTTACCAACTGCAAAAAACACTGGTGTAAAAAACGAAAATGAAAAGGGAGTGTAAGAGCTGAATAGAAGTACAAACGATAAAAGCTAAAAAAACGAAAGTAAGAAATGTTTCAACGGCATCCGACGCCACGCACAGGCCTAAGTAACAAAAATCTGTGGCGCTATATGTATCCCGAAATGCAGACTAAGATAAGAGTAAACGTTCTTCGTTAACATTTCCCAACGTTCACGTCCTATCGTCAAAAGAAATTAAAAATATGTGCACTACATGCTCGATGGCTTGTGCCAGAATCGAACTCCCGCTTCGTAAAACAGTATTTTGTTCTAGTGTATTGAATACTGCTGAGGATCATTGAAATCGCAATCTGAAAAAAACAAAAATCGGTTACCATCTGCTAGTGCACACCCACTTTACCTACCCAAGAAAACAGCAACACAACTCAGTCAAAATGCATCAGTGTACATGTGTTAATGGAGCTTCTCATCTGTGTTAACCCTAGATTAAGCCTAAATTAAGGAAGTTATAAAGAAAATTGTTAAATGGGGCGAGCGTGATTTCCCCCATTACCTGTTCTTCTCATACTCAGGGTTGTTTTTGAACAATTGTCTTCCTGGCGTTCCCTCTCCCCGTCCCTCCCTCCCCAAGCTGGCAGTGCATTCAGAGCCCTTCGGCCTGTGGCTCCTTCATCTCCCCTAGAAAGAAGTTCTTTGGTTTTGATCCCACGGCTGCTGGTCTGCCCGGCCGGTCCCCTGTGCCCGGTCTGGTCTGGTTCCAGTTGGGAGGGCTACATTCATTGGCAGGTGCCCGCTGGGGCTGCCCTGATGGTCACTTGGAGCGGGGTGTTGTGGGTGCGCCTTGCTGGTGCTTCTGCTCCTGTTGTTTCACCTGCTGGATGATCTCCCTGATTTTCCTCTGTGCAGTCTGTGGGACCAGATGAGACACACGTTTGTTGTGGTAAATGTTGGGCTTTGCTTTATATTCAACAGAAGAGTGCATGAAGACATTTTGATTTTGCCATTGACCAATAAAAGGTGATTGTACTTTCAGATAATTGAACAGTATTCCCAGTACAGTTCATGACAGAAAGTTGTGATCAAAGTTTGCTGTAGAGAGTGAGGCAGGCTGAGAGCCGTGAGAGTGTACAAGGTCAGTGGCAGGAGTGTTAACGACTGTCACTTTTGTGCACCACCTGTCTCAAGTCTCACTGAGGAGCTCTGGAAACTTAAAAGGACCAGGGGCCTCATGTATCAACACTGCCTACGCAAGATTTCACGCTCACATTTGGATTCACTAATGAAAAAACTAACGTGAGAATGTGCGTTGGTTCACGCTAACTTCATGTCTGGTGTACGTCCATTTCTTGTGTGTGTTTGTTTTATTTCCATTGGCGACTCTTAGAGGCAATAGTGCAAGTCAAATTGCACACTACAAAGTATATTTGAGCCGTGCAATGGCAGCTGTATGGGACGGAATCATCCGCATGTCTAGCAGGTATATAAGGTTTCCATACCATGCAGTTGACCAGCCAAATATTCAAGCGACATTTGCAGCAATCGTCGGTTTTCCCACTGTAATCGGAGCCTTCGACTGCACGCACATTACTATAAAGGCACCATCTGAAGACAAATTTGCATACGTGAATCGGAAACATTTAGACACTACAAAACAATAGATACTACAAAATGTTACACCTTTTTAATTCACTCACGGTGTGATGTTCAGACCCCACTGCGTTAACTGCGTCAGCTAAACTCTCCCACTTTTTTTTCTTTTATTAATTCTGGATGACAAACTTGCAAATAACACTGTTTTTCTCCGGTCTACATCCGATAGGAGCACCTCCAATTCACATTCCATTCAAAGTTTCTCTACTTGCTTGCTTGCTTTTGCCATTGCTTTTTTACTTGGTTTTTCATTACCATATTTATTAGGGGGAGGAGGCAGGGAGGGTTTTTGTGCTCGTGCACGTGCGCTTAGTGTCACGTTAAAGAAAATATGCGTGGGATTCCGCGTACACAGTGTTTCATACATCTGAATTTTTTACTGCATACACACATTTACAGCTTTGTGCGTACACAATGTTTTAGTATGAATTCAATGCAAGTCTTCGTACATGAGGCCCCAGGCCTGGACACTTGTCACCTATCATACACTCGGTGCAATGGGGCGCAAAGGCGCGACGCAATTTTTGTTTGCTAGTTTCAGCTTGGCGCAAGAGTCGTTTTGACGTTTTACGCCAAGCTGTTTGAATAGCAAATACATTTGCGCCATTATGTGCGCCCATAGGCATTCTGGTCTAAAAAAGGAGGCGTGTTGAGGCACATTTGGCACGTTGCTGTTTTGGGAAACTATAATGGACTGTTCTATAGACCAGAACAAAGCCGGTCTATTGTCCAGCTCAGAGCGTGTTAGTTGTGCGCCTCGCTTACACACTGCTTAATACAGACAGGATGTAGAACAATATGCAAATATTTTTACATATGAAAACTAATTAAAACATTAAGGATATATATAGGATATAATAAGGATATATATATAGGATATAAATATAAAGAATCAAAATATTACAAAACTTATTTCATATTATTTTCTAGTCTACATAAATATAAAAACCATACTTTCATGCCTTCTTCATCTCGGGGGGCTTTTTCAGTTTATTCATAACAATTTGCTTTTGTATAATGTTATTATAATTAGCAATATTATTTAGCAATATTATTTATTGCATATGCATATTTATATTTGTTTTATTAAAAACAAGCTGAGATTTGCCCACCTGTCAGGTTTTAGACCGGATGGGGCACAGCATGTGTATTTGGATATAACTCCGTTTTTTGACCACACTTTGTTATTATTGTTCATTTATTTGTTTGCTGGAAATTAGAACTGAATTTAGAAATAGTTTTGAAACAGATCTTTGCACTCAACAATGAAATTAATTAATTTATTAATAAATTAACTAATTAATTAGGCTAATGGATGTGTGTGTAAAAGAATTTTCCCTATCTACGAGAGTGAAAGTGAAAGTAAATATTGAAGAGGTTCATCTCTCATTCTCGTGCTGCAGATGCTTTGTTTAACTGTTTTCTCTCTAGTGAAATTTTCAGTTTTTCCACTTACAAAGTCTGTCATGTAAATAGCAAATGCGCTATGGCGTGGCACCTGGCTTTTAAAGGGAATAGGAGATCAGACACTGATTGGTTTATTTTCAAAACACACCCTTAACACATTATGAGAATAAGCTCAACCCTTTTAGACCATGCACCACGGCGCAAAGTCGATTTTTCCTTCCTTAAAATAGTAAAAGTGGATTCTAACACGTCCTTAATGCTTTTGCGCCCTGCGCTTTGCACATGGATTGTCAAAATAGAGGTCTTTATGTTTGTTTGTTTTGTGTAATGTTTGTTTTGCTTTTAGTGTAGTGGTAGTCACAGTGAGGGGCTGCTGCCACCTGTTTGTTTTGATTATTTACATTATTAAAATTTAAAGTTGGTCAGTTCTCCGGCTCCTTTTTATTCAAATCAAATATTGTGGCTTTTGCACATCATTTCAAATGTAGCCATGCACTTATATAGAGGACGTGGCACACTTTCCACACATTAAGGCTGCATTTACACTGCATGGTTTAAGTGGCCCAATTTTGATGTTTTTCTCCCATGTGGCAAAGATCGGATATGGCCCTAAAAAATCACATGAATAAAGATTTACTCAAATCAGATTCAGGCCTTGTTCATATATAGAAATTTATCTGGTATGAATCAGATTAGTGCCCTCATGTCCATGGTGTAAGCAACTAGATCGGATTTTCATCTGTCAATGCAAGTCATGCAACATTAAAAACCATAGTGATTAAGGTAACCTCTGACTCTTAGTCCCAAACCTTAAATTTCATTCATAAGGATTAAAAAAGTTTTAATTTTGTCATCTAGCACAAGTATTTAAGCATGTTATTGAGAGAGAGAGAGAGAGAGAGAGAGAGAGAGAGAGAGCAATATCCGCCATGTAACCAATATAAACTAATATAAAATTGTAGCAAACGTCACATGCATAAATCCCACCACGGACATTACAATAAGATGCCTACGGGTTTAAAAAGGCCTAAATTAAAAGAAGATGTCAAAATGAGAACTTTTCTGTCATAAACTGTAGTGAAACAACTTGTCAAAAATAATTAAGAAAAAAAAATTAAACCCTGTAAACACTTTCAAAGCAGGAATGGAGAAAAGAGTGCTCTTTTATTATCAGCTGTGAGTCAGTGCCAGCTTTTTGTTTTTCCTGCTCATAGCGCCTTTGCTGTGTGCTGTTTAAATACAGACAATCAGATACGAGTCACTTTTAAAAGATGAAGAAAGCAGGTCAGCAAAAAAATAGGTTACAGTCACAAAATCAGAATTGACCATCAAGATCTGCAGAGTAAAAGCAGCCTTAGACGTGACAGGTAAACGGTCTAGTAAACAACAATGGAGGACATACTGCAGATCATGAAGAAGAAGATGGCAATCTGTGTGCATAGTTCTTTGATGTGCACCATCAATGGATTATTACGGTGTTGTGTATCAATGTGTATTTAAAAATGTGTTGTGTTTTCTTGTCTTGTTACAAGTTCTGGTGACGATTCTCAGTAAACCAAGTCTAACTCCACACTTTTGGTAATGTACTGTTGTGCTAGATAAAAATAAAAAAAGGGGTATGATCCAGTTTGCTATTTTGGTACCTTTCCCAGTGGTAATAAACATAAATGCAGAGTGTATTGTACTGTATCATACTGCACCACTCATTATTATTATAATGTAATCCTTGTAAAAGAATGTTTACAAGAAGGTGTCTGGTGCATATATAGAGTAGAGTGTCTCCTACATGTAAATTACTGGTTAGGAAAAAACACATATTAACAAAAATAAAATGCTTTTTATTGCACTGGTTTGAGACCCTGTATTCCATGGCTTTAGAATCAGGATCTGTAGTGGTGAGTCATGTATAGTTTACCTGGCTGGCAAAGAAATGTCCACTGATTTTGACAAACACTTCATCATTCTCGTCTGGGGTTTGGTCCCGTGGCACTATGACCTCTGCACTGGTTAAGTTCTGCAGCTCGTTCACCTGAAAGATGTTCAGAGAAACAAGATGAACACGTCAGTACCTACTCATAATGTCAACCGGGTCAAAATGTGCAAATGCAGACTCGCACAAGAACAAACAGCACATTTGCAGCTGCTCATCGGTACATGACCTCAACACCAAGCAACATCTCGCTACTCCACATATGATCCAAAAACAAGCTCTTCTTTTTGGAAACAAAACATCCAGTTCCTAAAAACACATAATAACCCTGACTGAAACAGGTCACACTGATTTGGATTGACCTTTCCTGTTCAAAGTCTTAGAAAGTTATTTAGCATAAACAAACTTTATGTTTTATTTTTTTTTTTACGTTTAAAACACTTACAAAAAGCTTTAATAGACCAATAATAGATGCATAACAACATTTTGATAAAGCACTTTACTTTAAAATATTAATAATATTATAATACTAAGCCTTCAAGCATAATAAATTTTAGTTGTTGTTTTTTTACTTTTAAATGGCTAAAAAAGGCTTTCAAGGACTAGAAAGCCATAATAAAGTTCTGCCAATCCTTTCACAGGTATTTTAGTCCTAAAAAATAAACTTGCTGATCAAAGTATGGAAAAATGAATAAGGTACAGTTGAAGTCAGAATTATTAGATCCCCTTTGATTTTTTTTAATAATGTTTCCCAAATGATGTTTAACAGAGCAAGGAAATGTTCGCAGTATGTCTGATAATATTTTTTCTTCTGGAGAAAGTCTTATTTGTTTCATTTCGGCAAGAATAAAAGCAGTTTTAAATTTTTTAAACACCATTTTAGGGTCAACATTATTAGTCCCTTTAAGCAATTTTTTCGATAGTCAACAGAACAAACCATCATTATACAATAACTTGCCTAATTACCCTAACATGCCTAGTTAACCTAATTAACCTAGTTAAGCCTTTAAATGTCACTTTAAGCCAGGGGTCACCAACCTTTTGGAAACTGAGAGCTACTTCTTGGGTATTGTTTAATGTGAAGGGCTACCAGTTTGATACACACTTCCTAATGACAAATTTGCTCAATTATTATTAATAGTTAATGATATTCATCTATGTGAAGACACTGATTATATTAATGATTGATTGGAAACAGATAAATATCAATATGCAACACTTCATTTGTCTGAAATTGTTTTTAAAGTTTTTTTTTAATATATAACTTAAAGTCATTTTCAATTTTACACCAATGCAAGTGTGATTTAAAAAGAATAGCTACAAAAAATATTAGATGCAGCGGTATGTGGTCCTATGGTAAGCTAATTTTATAACAGGCCCACGGGCAACTCATGTGATCCTCGCAGGCTCCATGTTGGTGACCCCTGCTTTAAGCTGTATAGAAGTGTCTTGAAAAATATCTAGTCAAATATAATTTTCTGTCATCATGGCAAAGATAAAATAAATCAGTTATTAGAAATGAGTTATTGAAACTATAATGTTTAGAAATGCGTTGAAAAAAATTTCTGCGTTAAACAGAAATTGGAGAAAAAAAATAAACAGGGGGGCTAATAATTCTGACTTAACTGTACATACACAGGGTTACTGCTGTATTCACCAAGCCAAACTTAAGACTTTTTAAGACCTTTATAAGACTATTGGGAATTAAAGTTCACACTTATGCATGACTAAACGCTAAGAAGTTTTCTCTAATGTCCTACTTGGTCCAATGGAAAATATTTTTACTTGCCTCATCAACATCAAGTTCATAGCCACTAATTTCAAAGAATGCATCAAAACAAACAACCCCTAGTTGTATAAATGCTTTTTTTCCAACTTATTATTTTCTTAAAACTATAATAAACAATGTATGAACAACAGTCTGTCCAGACGTTTTGTTAAAAGTTTTATTGAGATGTGTTGTTGGTGAATGGATGTGTCAGCCCAATTGTGTAGCTTTACATGGAGATCAAAAAATTAAGACACATCTAAAATTATTTAAGACCTACAAGACAATATTTTAGTGAAATTGAAACTTTTTAAGGCCTAAAATATAGTTTTTTAACTATGAGACATTGTAAGACTTTAAGACCTTGTGGATGCATACATTAAAACAACGATTATCAAAATCAATAACAGCATTTCCATAATTTGTTCAGGTGGCATGTGTGAGCACCAAGGAACTCTTCACACCACATTAACGTAGATTAATTACAGATGTTTCCATTATTTAACAATGAAGGATTTATTGTTTTTGAGAAACCCATTTTATGAATGCTTTATGAATACTTAGAATCATTATTTACTGTTGCAAACACATTTGACTGGATTCATAATGGTGCATAATGAAAGGAATATTGACAATGTAATAAGAAAACAGTTGTTCTGGATCTGCAACACAACATCTTGTTAGAAAGCTCTAAACTATTTTTTTTAATATATTTAAAACTTAGAGTACGTCTGACATTAGAAACTAAATCTAACTCTAAATCTATCTATAAAACGAAAACATTAATGAATAAATAAATATACCACATTGTTCACTCCTGGTTATTGTTGTTCCAAAACACTGAACATCTAATGCTAAGCCTCATTTCTGTTGATGTGGATGACAGTAAATACAGATGTAAACAAAGTCTAAAATGTTTTTTGCTTCTACATATAATTATTACCTTAAAGAGATAGTTGACCCAAAAATGTACATTTACTCACTGTTTACTGACCCTTAGGAGATTTCAAACCATAATGACTTTCTTTATTCTGTTCAACAAAAAAGAAGATTTTTGAAGAGGGTAAGAAACCGATTACCAATGACTTACGCAGAATGAAAACCAAATATTATAGAAGTCAATACTTACCAGTTTTGTTTCAAAAGTACTTATTTTATGTTCAACAAAAAAATTCAACTCATAAAGTTTGACAAATGAAGGGTGAGTAAATGACAGAATTTTGAGTGAACTACCCCTTTATTTCAGAGTAATCATCCTACTAGGTTGGCACTTCACTGGTTGTTTCTACTTCTATAATCCAGCAGATTCTCACCGTTTTCCCTCCTTTCCCTATAACCCTCCCAGCTGCTGAAGATGGCACTTTTATATGCGTCTCCAGCTTTACTTCTTCTTTTGCAGTAAAGAAGTTCTCCTCTTTCAGTTTTCCAAATATCCTGCCCTGCGCCTGAAACACAAAAGCAGAGACAATCTTCATGACAGGGTACAACATGGCATAAGACCTATACATTTCTCTTCACTCACACTCTATTCAATTTAAATATGTCTTTAATGGTCAAACACTTAGAGGTCATGGGGGAAAAAAACCCATTCCATTTCACTCAAATTGAATTTAAAGTCAATGTAATATCAAAATTTACTCCTTTTATTTTTATTTGTAAATAGTAGTGCTTTTTATAAACAATGTATTTGTGCACTTTATTATTTTGTAAAAAAAAAATAATAATAATAATAATAATTTGCCTTCTTTTGAAAATCTTTCATCAAATATCATCCTTTAAAATAATTTGCTTATCAAAAAAAAAAATAATAATAAATATAATAATAGTAATATATTATTTTCTTTGCTAATGTTCCCATTTAGTTATGACACATTATTTCAACTTTCCCATTGGTATACTATGTAAACACATGCTTGATGGCCACATTGAGATGCAGTGTCAAGTAAAAAAATAAATAAAATCTACTTTTACAAGCAGCAACGCTCATCAATGTCAGTTCCAAAGCAGTGGACGAATCAGAAGAAACTTAAAGGTGAGACAAGTGTTAGGAGCTTCTGTTTACAGGCACTAAGCGGCTGTGTCCAGATATACCCAGGCACTCTGTTCCACATTTTTAAAACACTTCGTCTCACATTTTTAGATGCAAAGACGAATTCTGTGTCACTGGTCCTTAAACAATCTGAATCAAGTAACATTTAAAAAATGTTGAATGAACAACAACATTCCAGAACACTTCATTAAACGTTTAATAACATCTTTGTCCTAATATTTTTAGAACATTAATGAATGCTAAATGCTTCAAGTCTGATTAAACATTCTATTAACGTAACAAGAGCATGTGCTCATTACTTTGATTCTTTAATACAACATACAACTTGGCAGCTAGGAAATGTTCTCAGATCTTCTAGCAGGGTTTTTTCAAAGTTCCTTTACCTTAAACTGAGCTTCTGGTGGGCCAGTGATGATGACCATCCTCTGAGTGACATCAGGACTCTCTGCCGGAGCGATCTGAACACGAACAACAGCGAAACATCATTTTGAGAAAAAGGTTTGTTATTTAAACAATATCTCTTTCATTTCTAGCGCTGCACATGAAGTGTGCACTGTGATATGTTGTTCATTTTTAGAAACATCAACAAATCTATATACACTAAATTTAATTAAAAAATCGGGACAGGATTCATAACAGCTATTTTCTCTTGAAGTTACATTACATAGCCACAAGAGGGCTCTGTGCTCAATCAAACCAAATGCAATGAAATGTGACTCTGGGGTAGAGATGCGCGGATGGGCTATTATTTAATCCGCAACCGCATCACAAAACTCATCATCTGTCCGCCATCCATCCGCACTAACATTTATGACCAAATTTTAATACCGCACCCGCCCGTCATCTGCTGACTGAGCTCTTTATTTGAATGGCATATTCCTTTTTATTATTAAATAAATGTTTCTTTATTGATTATTAGCAAATAGAGGTTGACTTTAATGACATGCAGTTAATCTAAACGTGCAAGTTAAATCCAGCATTAATTGACGCTTTGAAGTGACGCTAAACAATACGAGGACGTGTCTTTTCACGTGATTCGATTCCTCGGTCCTTGAGTCTTTTCCTTGCGTCCTTCCCTCGCATCCTATAGGGGTGGAAAGACGAGGAAAGAAAGCAAAGAAAGGAAACGAGGATACACAAATAAGAAATACCACTATAAAGCTCTCAGAATATCAGCAGTGAACTCCGTCTCCAATTGGCGCACAGGGACAAAAATAAATAAATAGCCTAAATTAAACGCACTGTACTGTACAATCATTGTGGACACATCATTTCAACATTCAGACGAGAGCGCCTGGCCTCTAATGCGCCCTGCTGCACTGAAGGAGCGCTCGCTCGCAGCACTTGTTGCTGGAATGCATAGAATTCTCTTGGCAAGGTGCTGTACACGTGGGAATGACTGCCTTGTTTCTCCCAAAGGAAAGTAGATTTTCCTCTGCTGATCTGTCTATACGGAAGTTTGTAGATGAAGACTTCTGTACTTCATCCAGAATTAGTGTATCCGATTCCTAATCTCATTCTGTGAAGTCAGTCCTAGGCTTTTTCGTTGGTGCGCCAGCTATGTGTACAAAAACAGTACAACCGCCCACCACCCGCCCGAATTTAATTAAAATATTATTTTTCGTCACGTCATCCGCCCGATCCGCGGTTTATCCGCGGATTCCGCGGTTTATCCGCGGATTCCGCGGCTGTAACCGCCATTCGCGCATCTCTACTCTGGGGTACAAAACCTTCAATTGTTGCAAGGGATTATTTTAGCTAATAGTCAAAAATACAAAGTATGAGTCAAAATTATAGATTTTATGCCAAAAAATGTTGAGTAAAAATCATGTTCCATGAAGATTTTATTTGTAAATTTCCTACCGTAAATATGTATATAAAAAGTACATTTTTTGACTAGTAATATGCATTGCTAGAGCTTTTCAAGTAGATGTATCTCACCCGAATATTGTCCAATCCTCACAAACCCCACATCAATAGAATGCTTTTTTATTCAGATTTCAGATGATGTATAAATCTTAATAAAAAAATAAATAAAAATGACACTTATAACTAGGCCCATGGTCGCATATTTTACAAAATTTCTGCTTTTAAGACTACCGTAACATGCTGATTTTTTTTATTTGACTTCACAGGACATACAAATGCAGTTTATGTGAAAATAATATTTAAAAAAAGTCTTTCCAAAACAACTTACATATCTCAAACTTGAATGGCGGTGTAATACTCACACTCTTAAATAAAATTTGAAGCTGAGGGCTTTATGGATGACTGCTAAACCATGGCTAAATCTGAGCATGATATGGTCACATTCAAGACATGATCTCAGCTTAACTAAATGAATAATTGTGCTTCATGTAGGAAAAGCACACGAGGAACCTTCATTTCACAGATTAGACATGACAGCAGTGGCATTTTGGCAGGCAGGAACTCCTACCTTAATAGAGGCTCCTGCAAATCGCGCCAGTTGTTTTATATGTTGGCCCTTCTTGCCAATAATAGCACCAACAGCCTGAGTTGGAATAAAGAGGTAGACCACCTCCTGTTCAGGAGCCTGCTGTGGAGAGGCCAGAAAAATGTTAAAAATGGCATCTCATTTAGTCCCATGCTGTAAATCAGGAACAAAGTCAAGCATTTGAGGCAGATTCACAGTATAGTAATAAAATAAAATGAATGAAATTGGGCTGGGAGATTTGGCCTAAAATCCAAATCTGTATTGATTGAACATTTCAACTTGATTAAGATTAATGAACGATTATTTCATTTATAATTTTTTTTCCCCTCATAGTTCACTGACAAGTTTTGTACATTCAATATGCTCACATATTACAAGAGAGAAATTTTTGAATGAAGGATCCCTTAGTTGATTTTAAAATAAATGAAGGAAACACACACTCTACTAGATCTACTATCTAGGATTATTTATTGAACATCAATGTTGAACGACTAAACACACATTGCCTAAAACCAACAGTCACGCTTTTCTAATAAAAAAGTAAAAATAAATAACTTGGACTTTTTGAATCAAAACTACTTATTTCCAATGTTTTTCATATTAAAAGTAGAAAAAAATTACTCTTGTATATCCTGTAATATTTTAACAGTGCATTTCTGGAATCTTGTGTAAACAAATATTTTATTGTAAATGATCATTTTATTGTAATGAAAAATATGCTGTCTCAAGGCAACTACCAGTCATCGTCAATGTATTGCAAACATGTTACATTTTATAAGAGGTGCGCGGGTATGCGACCGCACGTAGGCTGTGCTGGACCACACCCGTGCCTTTGGCACAGAAGTATAAATCACATGCGGTAGGGAAAGTAATAAAAAAAAATTCAACTGGAAAAATTTGATCGATTATAGGTTCTTGTCGATTTTGATTACTTTTTAATTAATCACCCATTCCTATATATGCTCATATAATATTTAAACAAATATATCTTCAAAAACTCTACTATTATAAATTTTAATTGTATTAAAACAATCAAATACAAATTATATAAAATGAATAAAATGTGATAAACTATGAATTACTGTGGCAACCCCTGATAAATAAGGGACTAAGTCGGAGGAAATGAATGAATGAATGAATGAATTAATTAATTAATTAATGTAAATAAAATACTATATATTTAAAGTACATGAAGTGAAAACAAGCAAAAATTTAATTCACATTAGCCACATCAGTCTATTCTTTTCAAAGTTTGCAAAAAGAATAAACCGAAAACTTGAATTTGATGCATTTCCATGAAGTCATTAGAGCAGCTTACTGTAGTATTGGTAACCTAGTAACCAACAGTAAACAAGGCTAGCATCATGGCGAAAGCAGATTAGTTATGTGGGGTGTCACTAAGACAGCTTATTCAGACAAAGCATTTCCATCTCCCATTATTTGGATCAACACCTTTTTTTCCACAAATTAATAATGTCAAATCTTCAATCGAATAAGGCATTTTTAATCGAAATGTATTTTTCATTTCATAATTTTGTTCTGAAAAAAAGTCACAGATATGTTTGAGTCATATTTTATCATTTTAGTCAAATAATTGTAAAGTAAGTTACCACAGAATAAAATCATACATGTTTTTCCTTAGTCAATCAAAACAGAAAACCAAAATAGAAAGATTCATTTATTCATTTTCCTACAGATTAGTCTCTTATTTATCAGGGGACGCCACAGTGGAATGAACCGGCAACTATTCCAGCATGTTTTATGCAGCAGACTCCCTTCCAGCCGCAACCCAGTAATGGAAAACATGCATACACTCTCATATTCACACACCACGGCCAATTTAGTTAATCCATATTACTTATATCGCATGTCTTTGGACTGTGGGGGAAACCGAAGCACCCAAAGGAAACCCACGTGAACACAGGGAGAACATGGAAACTCCATAGAAAAATGCCAACTGGCCCAGCTGGGACTCGAACCAGCAACCTTTTTGCTGTGAGGCAACAGTGTTAACCACTGAGCCCCCATGCAGCCAAGAAATAAAAAAAAGGAATTTTAACCGTTATTACAAACAACAACCCTCAATTAATTTATCAAAAAATTGAGCTTTATTAAAAATCTAAATCTTGTGCAAGTTTTGTTGGATTAATGTTAACCATTGAGAAAAGTTTTATAAAAAATGTACATGCCTTTCAGAAAACAGTGTGTGTAATCACACACACACACACACACACACACACACGCAGATTAATGATTTTATTAATTTTTCTATCAGATTAATGTTGTCAAAGCCATCGTTTCCCCAAACCACCCACCGTCCCACTGAAACACTGCTCACTTCCTCTCCAGCTGGAGGTCGAGCCCTGAAGGTTCGCACAAAGACAAAAACAATTCATTCATCACTCAAACTGATGCAGAGAGCACAGGCCTCAATGATGACTCACGGTTCACACTCACGACATCAGCGACAGTAATAGACTGAAGATGTCAGAGAGCTTCTGCATTCAGGAGTTTACAGCATTTCAAGTCTGCACCATTAACTTGTGGAGCTCAATGCCTGACATTTTTAAAGTGGCACCAGATGTTGCGTTGCACTCAAGTTACATGGAACCTAACAGCTGGCTTTGAAAAGTAGTTCACTCAAAAAAGAACATTTATTCTCACCATTTACTCACCTCATGTGGTTGCAAACCTGTATGAGTTTCTTTCTTCTGGTGAACACAAAAGAAGAAACAAATATGGGAGTAAAGTGCTTCCGTCACTGGAAATCTTTTATGTTCAACAGAAGAAAGAAACTTCAGGTTTGGAACAAGTGGAAAGTGAGTAAATTGCAAAATGTTCATTTTTAGGTGATCACTTTAACAAACATAAAATACAAATTAGAGAGATATGCGAACATTTGTATAATTGTGCATTGCCCAACACCCTATCATACATCCGGCGCAATGCAGCGCAACATGCGACGCAATAGTTGTTTGCTAGTTTCAGCTTGGCGCAAGAGTCGTTTTGACATTTTGCACCACGCTGTTTAAATAGCAAATGCATTTGCACTCATATGTGCGCCCATAGGCCTTCTGATCTAAAAAGGGAGGCGTATTGAGGCGCACTGCTGGCGCGTTACTGTTTTGAGAAACTATAATAGTCTGTTCTATAGACCAGAACAAAGCCGGTCTAAAGTCCAGCACAGAGCGCCTTAGTTGTGCACTATGCGCATGGATCGTCAAAATACAGCACTTTTTTTTAGTTTTAGTTTCACTTTAAATACATTTAATATTATTATTTTTTAAAGATTTATTTTCAAAGTTTAAAAATGAATATTGAAATACGAGGCGTTTTTCTTTTTCATGGTGAAAAATGGAAAAGCAAAATTAAAAATACTAATTATTTTATTACTTTTTTATTTCGAATAACAACAAATAAAATCAGAAAACAAAAACGAAAATCAAAAATCGGCTTGTTTTTTTGTTTTTTATTATCAGTTTTAAAATGAAAACCCAATAACCAAAAGATACACTGACCAATGTCCACGAGCCAGGACTTAAACTTAGGACTCCCGGAGCGCTTCAGTACCACAGGTTGTCAAAAAAATACATGTTTTAGGCTTTTAAGGCTACCAGGAGCTTTTTATAACATTTTTCTTCATAAAATTATAAACTTTGACTTGCATACAACTGTGTCTTTTCTTTCTGTTTTTAAATATTATGTTGGGAAATCTATTTAGAGTTTTTAAAGAAGATGTTTATTTTAATTTTTACATTTTTAGACATTGCATTTACCATTAATAAACTCTACCACACTGTCTAGATATCAACATCTGATCTGCAATTACGAAAACAATATTTGTTGACATTAAACTGTTTGTGTGGCTGGAACACAACATCCACTGATCAGCTGTCGCTGCAGTACTCACTGTGTGCTGGTGAGAGATGCCACTGGCAGGTGGGACGCCGTACAGACCACCCAGCTGTGATGAGTGACCCTGCAACACATGAGACGGAGCAATTATTCTAATGACTCTTTTATTAGACTCCTTTATTACACATTGATATAATGAGATGACAGGACACACTCAATGAGTTTATAAGTAAGTTCTTATAAGTTATATATACATTTATACAACGGTTCTGTCTGGTTCTTGAATCTGATTGGCTGATAGCATTTCAATAATCTGCAATATTAGAACTCCAACAGCCTCCTTACCCTTTTGTATTACTCCGCCCAAAGAGTGACAGCAGATCAATAAACTTACTACAGTTTGACAAATATTGCAGCTGTTGGACAACATAATGTACATTTGAGGCATTTTAGGCAATAATGTAGTTGTTTAGATTGCAACTATGCCGTTTATTTATAAGGATAGTGCCTATTTTAAATATTTTTAATTTCTAAGATATTAGCCCTTGGAGGAGAAAAACACAGGGTAATTTTAAATTACAGCTGATCAAATCATTATAAAACTGGTAAGTGACTTTTTAAGTCGATCTTTCTCTTTTGTATGTTGCAGTGCTGCATAGTAATTGTAGAAAGTGGTTCCTCGTACCAAAGTGTTTTTAGACTCTCCAAGTTTGATTTACTTTTTTATATACACGATTATGCGTCGAACTGTTGTATAAACAAAATATCACACTCGTAGCAGTGCGATTTGACTGAATATCATCACTTGTGAGCCACCAAGGCACTCAGTCGGACGCACATCTCCCAACAGTGCCAATATACAGCCATATCACACTGCTACGAGTGTGATATTTCACTTATATGTATGTGAAATATCACACTTGTAGCAGTGCGATATGGCTATATATTGGCACTGGTGGGAGGTGTATGTATATATATATATATATATATATATATATATATATATATATATATATATATATATATATATATATATACATACACACAATTTCAATTCATTTAAAAAATTGGAGCATTAATTTTAATAAACAAAATGTGCCATGTTTTCAAATGTTCATATATACTTTTAGAGAACACAACACCCTGTTTGAAATGGTGGAGAGAAAGCAATGCTTGTTGGCATAACCTTATTTTCAATCATATCAGATGAAAATATGTGCTTGTTTATTTTGTTTACAATTATACAATTTGTAGTATGTCATGAGTATGACATTGGTATGACAATTTCAAGGTGGTTTATGAGGACCTGCCATGTGTTCTCATAATTCAAAATGCCTCAAAACCAAATGTATGTCGTTTGACATTCACAATTTTCCACAGGTTCCTGTGTCAAATAACCAATTATCAAATATATAATGCGGTTTTTATGTTGTTTACACATTAATTTGGAGATTAGATCAAAAAAGAAATTCATATTTACGTTAATTGTGATTAGTTGCTGAAAAAAAAAACAGCCCTTCTGTTAAATATTGTTAAATGTATACATTTAAAAGTTACATATAAAAATATAACTTTCACATATAATAAAACATTACATAAAATATAATCATATATCATCATATAATAAAATATAACATAAAATAGCTCCAATCAATACATTTTTTCAGTAACTTAGTGAAACTAACTACATCAAAAAGAGCATTTCCAGGCTAGTTATTTGAAAAATCTGAATGAGAAGCTGTTACTAAAGTACTAGCTGACTGTTTCACAGCCATCCTGATTTGTCATTGTCAATAAATGTTAAAGTTACTAAGAAAGCTTGATATACCATGAGGAAAGTATATGCACCAAAAAAAAAAACCTATTGTAACAATTTACAATAAATGACCCTGCAAGTTTTACAGTAGCACTGATGATGAGAAAACCCAGTGAACACTCTTTTAGTAATGATTGCTGTCTCGCTCGCCTCCGCACTCTTTCTACCTTCATGAGTTCACCCGTGAGCCGTAAGCTCTGCTTTCTGACTCATCACTAAATATGAAGGGGAATCCTATATGAACCGAGCGGAAGGATTACACAACTTTACAGTGAGTAAGTGCGCAGCATGTTAAGGTGAGCCATCACTGAGAAAGAGCCCATGTGTTTACAATAAGATGGAGAAGATAAGTGCAGCATTTAAATTTGACCGAAGAGTTCTGTTTAAACTCACATTTAATTCAATAAAAAAAAATAAACATCAAGAAATACACAATAACTTCATCTCTTCCATCAGCACTAAACTGCATCCTGCTAAAACAATTCCGTTTTCCATCATCCTTCATTCAAGCTCGTACCATTTTAAGCAACGTCTGAAACTTAGTATTAGTAGTGCATCTCATATTCATTTTCTTCTTTGAATTGAATTGCTTGTTGTATTCCTCAGAATAAAAATGTTTTACTTCAACAAGGTTTGGAAATATGGTAGACAAATGAAACAACTGCCCAAAAAACATTGTTTTTATTTCCCCAAAAAATGAAGTAATGCATAGCTGATGCTTTGTTTAGGAAATAAATCATTTAGTGACAAGTGTTTCCCCAAAATTGTAGTCGCTCTGTCGCAAATCCATTAGATCTTATAGAACTGGAGTAACAACTTCTTAAGAGTAAATCTGCATTAACAAATGCTTTTAGTGCATTATAGTGTGAGACTGATGACGGCAACCAGAGGAGAGAATGTCAAATTTACTCTCAGTCCCAAAGAAGCTGCATTGCAAACACCTTGCATAAGGGGTAATTCATTTTTTTATTTTTTTATTTTTTGTAATTTGACATAAAGATGATATAATACATTCATAAATGCATATAAATGTTCATACGTTTAAAAAAAATCTAAATATAAAAAAAAACTTTTAAAGATGTAAGATTCCGATGACTGTTAAACCCGTCATAACTGTTTTGTGAAAAGGGTCCATTGTATATACACGGATTTGCAGTAATATTTACATATAATGTAAATATTAAATGTAATCATTTAGAAAATTACATAAACTGTGAAGACGAACTTAAGCTTTCAAAATCATTCAAAGTAATTGATCAAGTGCTTTAAAGAATTAGGGCATACGGGCAGATAAAGCAGAACAGAACACAGCCAGGATCTTTGCTTCTAACTACAGGTCTAGAGCTGTAGTTTCAACCACACATTGTGCACATATTCATTGGAACGATGGATTCGGTAAACACAGAATTGCCGAACTATGTTCATAATGACAGAACTTGCAACCTTAGTTGACTAACAATGGTTTCAGGAAAAGTACCTCTGTACAATTGCCATTTCCAGGAAATAAATGCTTGAAATGACCATATTTTTATTTGAAATGTGAAAGGAATCATTCATTCATTCATTTATTTTCCTTCGGCTTAGTCCTTATTTTAATCAGGGGTTGCTACAGTGGAATGAACCGCCAACTTACAAAGCATATGTTTTACATAGCGGATGCGCTTCCAGCCGCAACCCAGTACTGCGAAACATCCATGCACACTCATACACACACATACACTTGCTATGGCTCATTTAGTTTATTCAATTCAATTACAGCGCATGACTTTGGACTGTGGTGGAGATCGGAGCACCTGTTATCAGATATTTTTGAACAACACAAATATTAACTTTTTTTGACAAAAAAGGTTAATTCAAAAAGAATTACAACTTTGTAAATCTGTATTTAAAAAAAAAAAAAATCAGGATGGAACCTTGTGTAATTAATCAATGTGAAGAGTACATGACAAACTTCAGTGCTTCCTTAAATCGTCGACAGAAAGGCCTTAGAGTACTTCTCCTTTTCTTCATTTCAGAGTTCTCGATTTTCAAAAGTGTGGTGTTCGTTTTGAATCACCCTGTATAATAAATCTGGTAAGCCTGGGTGAAAAGTTGAATTTTCAAGTGATACTTTATTTAATAATTCTTCTTATTATAAAAAGATGATATCCAATATTTGTTCAAAAATATATTGCATTATCAATTAAATATTCAAAATAGCAGACATTTTTGTACACATTTGTAAGAAACAAAATTACCTGTCCAATGTATTTTAAAAGATAAAATAATTGAAATTTGATTTCAATATAACAATACAGTACTCAGCATATATAAGCACATCACTTACAAATCTCTCATTTAAATTAATATGTTCTATAGGAAGCTTTACAATATTATAATAATGCATATACATTAGATTAGTCAGCTAATCTAACAAAATTATTTACAATAAGTCCAAAAATTAGTAGCTCAAATGTATATGCTATAGAAAAATATTAAATACAAATTTTAAAAAGTGGAAAAATCAAGAGAAGTAAAAAATAATTACATTTTTGTAATTTTGTAGTTTGTAATTTCTTTTTTGCAATATTTTGCTTAAATTTAATTGCATAATCTTTCCATTTTTAAAGATGTTCTGACTAAAGTATTATCTGATTAATGAATCCGTTTTGCTCAAATGCACGAAAACACGTCGCCTATAATCACTGAGAAATGGATACAAATATTCATTTTCGAAATGGGATGTTTTTATGTGTGCAGAGTAGGGATGGGAAGATTAACCGATATGTATCGATACGCGGTTATGCGCGTTCACGATGCGAGTGCATCGGTTGAGCAGCAGAGGATGAATGAAATTTTGGAAGCAAATCGAGATGCATCGGTTTTTGCGAGATGCATCGATTTTTCCGAGATACAGCTTATATTTTTAATATAGAATGTATTTTTTATTTATTAACAAGTGTTGTCAACCTGTTTTTGGCGCATAATTTAATCGACCTACATAAAGTAAGCCTTAGCAACGGATTTGCGGATGTGCACACACTACAACTCAGTGTATCAGATGTGCGGATGAAGCTAGTGGAGCGCCCTCAGAAAGCGCGAGAAGCAAAACAAACATTTTATTCCCCACTGAGTTTTAAATCTAAAGTATGGCAAGCAACATTATGGATTTAAGGATGGACGACATGACAGGACAGATGCAATTTGCAAAATGTGCCGCGCATCTGTAAAATACGCGGGCAGTATGACTAATCTGATATCTCACTTGAAGCGGCGCCACGGTGTTGTTGTGAAAGCATCTTCCAGTGTTTCTGCATCCCCGGCTTTCGCACTGCTTCAACCAGCTCCAAAAGTGGTGAGAAAAGCATTGAAAGTTTTTTTTTCCATGCGCAACAGTTCTGCTCGCTCTACGCCAATAACGAATGCTATTGCATTGTTCATCTGCAAAGATATTCAGCCTAGTGTCACGGAGAACGAAGGTTTTATACACCTCCTCCTGTTAATTTTTATTTAATTATAATAATAATAATATTAATAATAATAATGATAAAAATAATTGGGTGTCACAGTGGCACAGTGGGTAGTTTGACCACCTCACAGCAAGAAGATTGCTGGTTTGTTATATTTTTATTAGCCTGTTGTTTACAGTGACAGTGATGTTTCAACGCAGCATAACACTGCTAGTTCACCACCTTAAGTTTTGAATAATCAGTGGCAAAATATATCTTTGTAAAACTTGTTTTCATAGTTGAAAAGTTAAATCACAATTCTTGTTGTGCAATGCTAATTTTATTTATGTTGAAAGAGTGCAAATATATACATATTTTTTTAATATATATTGCACTTATACATTCTGTTTATCTTGAAAATACTTAAATAATATGTGCTATATGTTCTAAAATGGCCCTCTACTGTAAACTGACACTCTGGCTCTGAGAGAAAAGCCAGTTAGTAAAAAAAAGTCTTGGTTTTGCTTGGTTAATAAATAATCAAACTCATTCAATGGCACAGCATCCTCTTTCACATCATCTCATAAACTTGATCTAATAAGTTAGTGCTGAAATATCGCATCGTATCGTGATATGGGTGTGAATCGTATCGTGTTGCATCGCAATATGTCACAAATGTATCGCTAATATATCGGATCGTATTCTTTGTATCGAGATGCGTATCGGATCGGCATTATAGCTTAGATGCCCAACCCTAGTGCAGAGCACTGTATATTTATATGTACAAATATTTATAAATTAACCGATGAAAAATGAAAAACACAACTAGTTTAGATATGTTATAGGTTAAATCCATTTTCACAAAATCTTACTGTTACGATAACCAGCGATCGCTGGTTTCCACTATATCCATGGACTTCATTTCAGCCTTTTTCTGGACTACATATTCATACATGCACTTCTCCCAGACACCCATGCTTACTCATCTAGACTGATTACACTCGCATCACCTGAGGACTTTCAGAGACTGATTAGACACCCTTCATAAGCCACTCATTCACTCATCCAGTTTGCCGAGTCTTGTTCGCTTCTAGAGACATTACAACGCGTTTCTCCTTGTCTTGTCTCTCCTTGTTTTAGACCCTAGCCTAGTTTATCCCTGTTCTCCTGTTTAGCCGCCTGCCTTTTGACCTAATGCCTGTTATACGACTACGACTCTGGATTTGGCTACATATATCTGTTTACACATGATTTGACCATTGCTTGCTTGACGTTGAATAAACCTGCATATTGGATCTTACCTCCAGTTGTCTGTGTCACCCCCGGCGTTACACTTACTCAATTGAGTAAAATGATGTATTTTATGACTTGAGAGAGAAAACATGTCTAATTACTTGAAAAAGTTTAGGCATAACATACAGTTAAAGTCAGAATTATTATCCCCCCTTCAATATTTTTTCTTTTTTAAATATTTCCCAAATTATGTTTAACAGAGGAGGGAAATTTCCACAGTATGTCTGATTATATTTTTCCTTCTGGAGAAAGTCTTTTTTTAGCAGTTTCAGCAGTTTTTAACTTTAAGGTCAAAATTATTAGCACCTTTAAGCAAGACTTTTTTTGATAGTCTACAGAACAAACCATTATTATACAATAACTTTCTTAATTACCCTAAACTGCCTTGTTAACCCAATTAACCTAATTAAGCAGTATAGAAGTGTCTTGAAAAATATCTGGTCAAATATTATTTACTGTCATCATGGCAAAGATAAAATAAATTTGTTTTTAGAAATGAAACTATCAAAACTATTATGTTTAGAAATGTGCTGAAAAATCTTCTCTCCGTTAAACAAAAATTAGGGAAAAAATAAACAGGGGGGTAATAATCCAGGGGGGCTAATAATTCTGACTTCAACTGTACATGATTACTCCAATTATGTCATTATTTATATTTGCAAAAACCAAAAATATGTAACATTTACATTAATATTCAGCAGATCAAACCCCACTTCATTATCCAGTAAGAGCAGCTGTATTTGCCCCTGCTAAATGCAATGCATTCCTGGGGCTGCGACATCCAAACATGCTGTAGTTACATAATAAAGCCCACACCGATGTTTGTACTCACTAGAAAAGGGTTGTAGCCGGTTGGGGGTACGGGTGGGATGCCTCTGGGTCCAGCAGCTGGTGGCAACACTGACAGACCGGTTGAAAAGATGCCCAGGGCGCTCAGGCTCAACCCAGGGATAAGGTTGGATTGTTGCTACAAGACAGAGGAATAACATCATGGATAATGAATGACTGCTCAGTGCGTGACCTCAGGCTATCATGTTTTTCTCTCATTTGAGACTACACAGAGCTGTTTATGTGGAATAACATCTTGTAATATCGCTTCTTTCACGCTAGGTGGCTCTATGCACCCGGTGTATAACTTTAGACAGGACTGTTTTGCCACTTAGACTTGAAAGAGAACTTGAGGTGCATGATTTCACAAGTTCAGTCTAATTGACTTTTTTTTGGACTATTTTTAAACGTTAAAATAATGTAACTAAAATTACAAAACAACAATACAAAACAAAATGTGTTGGCCATGGAAACTTATTTAATAAGCTTATGAAATATTTATTTCTACTAAAATTATACCTACCTCCTCAGTTATGCAACGATATATATGTTGTTTCTTTGTTTAATACATTATTCGGAACCAAAAATCAACACATTTTAATATTTTTGACTTTAAACAGGATGTATTAGCATGTATGTAGATGTTATTATAACCACATTTGTTGAAGTGTTATGAATAATCCTAATGGCTACTTATACCCCCATCAGTCAACTTTATCAGTGATGAGATGAGTGTACTCAAAATTGACTGAAAGTTAATTCTACTCATTTGAAAAAAGTTTTGAACTCAGTGTTGAAGGTAATGGAGTTCATTAAATACCTCATACCTCCAACATAAATGGAGTAAGTTCACAGTACTCATCTGGATTAGTTTATTAACTCAAATGGTTTGTTGCGATAGTTTCCTTAAACGGTTTGAGTTGCCTTAACTTCTCTTCATTTATTGGGTTTTATTATGCTCATATTGCTTTATTTACTCCAATGGAGAAAGTTCTCAGTACTCATTAGGATTAGCTTTTAAACTTTTTTTTAAACTTTTAAACCGAAATTTTTTTTTTCCTCAAACAGTTTGAGTTACTTTAACTCTGGGTTTTACAGTGTAATAGCCATTTATAAGTATTTATATAGCAATCTATAAGTATATTCATCCATTTATTACCCTAATCTTCCTGACAATCATTTACTGTAAAGCAATTTAAAGTGATTTGTAGTACAGATATGTGAGATCTCCATTAACTACTGTATTTATCTATCACACCAAGAAACTTTATTGTCATTAACCATTTTTATAATTACACCATTTATCTGTTCCCAATTAACATCAATCTAGATTTATTAACATTTAATTATCATTTTAATTCATTTTGTCATTTTATTCTATGTTAAGCGGCTTTGACACAATCTACATTGTAAAAAGGCTATATAAATAAACTTGAAATGAATTGAACTTTAATATTTCTATATCAAACCACCTAATAATTTATGAAATTTTTAACTACCTTCCCAAGAGCAAATGTAAATATTTTACTTATATTATTCATATAAAGCTGAAATTATTTTGGACCCGTAACTGAGCCATGGGGGATTCCATGAGCAATGTTTAACAATAAAAGCTGATGCAGACATTATTTTTAATATTTTTATAGTATGTTTCTCCCTCGCAAACATCCAAAACTTTCACAAAAGCACTTGAATAATTTACTATACGCCTGACTGGGTGCTGACTAATGCGTGAGTATAAACAAAACCACATACATTTGATCTGATCGCCTGATAGAGGTCTCTTCCGCAAAACAAATGACTCACAGAAGACGAAATGATGCGACAGTGTAAGCGAATATGATGATGCCATTGTTGCAGTATTTGCTCTCAGTCTTTAGCACAGGCGGCGTGACGTCATGCGAGTAAACAGGGCAAACGGTGTACATGTGCATGCATGTCTGTTGACAAGATGACAGTGCGTTCTCCGAATGCACAGCAGGGGATGGTCTGACTCAAGGCTGTTTCCTATAAACACAGTCAATAACTCAGCACCAGTAAACAGACGGGCCTTCTGAAAGCCTCGTCATCTTCTGTAGTATGCTGACTCAAGATTGACCGAATTAAAGTATAGCCAGTGGTTCTGAAGAAAGCCGCATTGATATCAACATCAAAGATAGTGGAATAGTAGAACCATAAACACTTACGTTAATAGCAGCAACGTCGTTTTCGTAGGCTTCCCTCAGCTTCTTCATGATCTCCACCTCGGCCCTACAACAGGCCTCGATGCTCCCCTTCACTATAATGGTTCTTTCCGGGTTATAAATCGTTAAGTCCTGTAAACTGGGGGAAGAAATGAGCAAGAAAGTGTGAGTGAACTGGTATGTGTTTAAGAAATATATGACTACTGAAGGAAATATATGACTGACTGAAGGAAAGCTTTTTCCCTCAGACAATCAGGCTGATGAACACAACACACCCCACACAGACTCTTCAATACTGCACACCATCAATATGTAACATGCGCTGCACTTCAACCAATCCATACTTAAAACACTACTGCCTACAACTATGTGTACACTTAATCATTGTATATATCGCTGTCAATTTAACATTTTTTGTTGTTTTTTGGGATTTTTTTTTTTTGGGGGGGGGAGTATGCTGTTGTATTTTGCACTGCCATTGTATGTGCACTGTCTGTATTTTGCACTTGTCGTTGTATTTTCTGTATTTTCTACTGTATGAAGCCAGAACCTAAGCTTTTCACTCATCAAAGCACACGTGCTGCTGATGATGTGACAATAAAAGTGGTTTGATTTGACTATTTTCTAAATAGAGAAATGTTTGAATTAAACGTAACTAATTTGGTACTGATGTCAAATTTAAGACTTTTCAAGACGAAGAAGAACAAAATATCAGACTAATATTGGGCTGAACGCTAAGGATTTTTTAATGACCCAGCATAAATAAAATCTTAGTTGTCTTTTTTTCCCACTATCCCTTTTAAATAAAATGTATAATTTAAAAACATACATACCATCTGAAAGAACTTTTAAAAATAAATATTAAAAAAATAAAATGGAAAAACACTAATTAATAAAAAAATGTTAATAGTTGAGCAAGTTTACAATAAAAGAATAAAAAAAGCAAAAGAAAGAAAAAAAGAAAAGTTTGCATTAAGGAGTTAATATTTCCTCTTTTCAGTTATTTACTGTGTATTAGAGCTGATATCAACTGAACAGGGTCAGCCTTTGGTATAGTCTAAAACAGGGTTCAGGGTTTTGTAAAAGGATTTGAGAGATCATGCAAATAAGCATGCTAACTTCTCAGGTTTTACGCAGCTAAAGATTTCTCGGATTCACATGTTATGTGATGAAGGAATCACCTGTTTCAATTGATAAGAATGACTCGTTGTGGCTAAAAAGTAGGAAAAGCAATAACTTGATGAGATTTGCAACAGTCAAATCAACTCTCACTGAAATACCAAAAATGACTGTCAAGTGGTTTCGGTTTAGATTAATGTTAATAGCTTTATTAAGTGAATCAAAAACACTGGACCAGAAATTTGTCAATTGAGGGCAACTCCAGAACATACGGAGATAGTTAGCAGAAGACTGCTTACAGCAATGACAGGCATCACTTTTATCAGGAATTTTTTTTAGTTTTTTTTGCTATTTTGGTATTGGTTAATCAAGAGTTCACACTTAGATATGCGTGGCGTTAATAGCAGGGTTGGCATGCTGTCGCAGGAGAGAACCCTGTGCTTGGAGATAATTGAGCCCAAGGCTCCTGCCTGGTCAATAAGCATATAAAAGGGGTCTGAGATTAGGTAGGTCTCGAGAAATCTCCTTAGAAAAAGGAAAAAATTGAGGAGATGGGGTGGAAGGCAGTTTCTTTCAAAACGAAGATAATGCAGTAGGTTAAATTGGTCTATTTATTGTAAGCTTGGATTAATCTGATTGGATTAATCTGATTGGATTATTACTGATGAAAATCCATCCGTGCACAATCATATCACATGCTCCTCTTGAAATAAGTTTATAAAACTTTACCTATAGAGCACTTTACATTGCATTAGGCCATGTCTGGCGCATATAGAGGAGTGGACCATCTTTAAAATATCTTGCCACTGTTCCTTTGCGATGCAAACATCAAGGTAATTTTCCCAAGATTCTTTGAGAGAAACCACAGGATTTACATTTGGTGTACTTATTAAATACATTAAATTAAATTATATTAAATTAATTAAAATTATATATAGTCAATATGGTGCTAAGGAGGGTGGTTAGGCAAGTGGGGAAACAATTTGAAATATAATTTATGAAATGAAATACAAAATATTATTTCTATGAGTTACTTGCTTTGACTAAAATTAGAACATTTTTGTTTTGAGATAATACATTATTCTCAAAAAATATTTTTAGCCTATTATTATTATTATTATTATTATTATATTGTTCATATGGTATGTCGATTTGTGTTATTAATGAATAAAAAGGCAGTGCAAAATCAACGGATACTATAACTAATTAACAAGTTAATAGCAGTGAACCCAATACAGTGCTGATTGATTGATTGATTGATTGATTGATTGATTGATTGATTGATTGATTGATTGATTGATTGATTGATTGTGTAAACAATGGGAGTCGGTTGATAATGGATCCATGTGCAGTTTTATTAATAAGAGAAGTCAGGCAATGCAGGCACAAACAGAAGCAAACGGATGTTTATTCGAAACATAAGTATAGTCAAGGTGAGAGGCAAAGAAGCCAATACAGGAAGCAAACAATGGGAACAATACAAGGGTCAAACATGGGAAAAAATTAACTAGAATGCTTAGTAGTGTAACAGTAAACAACAAGGCTTAGCAATGTGTGTGTCAAATAGATGTATATAAATGGTTATTAGTCTTTAGCTCAGCTGTGTGTGTGCAATCATGGGTGAACCGAAACTGGTGTGTGTGAGCTGCATGACGGGAGTTGTAGTTCATATAGTGTCAGACTTGTAGTTTTGGTGATAATGAATATTCATATAACTCATCATTCACTGGTGATAGTGATTGATTGATTGATTGATTGATTGATTGATTGATTGCTTGATTGATTAATTAATTGATTATTTAATTAATTGATTGCTTTTTATCTACCAAAACCATGCAATACTGGAGTATGGGGTAAAATACATATAAGCAGGCCATGGAAACTAGGGTTGGGCATCTAAGCTATAATGCCGATCCGATACGCATCTCGATACAAAGAATACGATCCGATATATTAGCGATACATTTGTGACATATTGCGATGCGACACGATACGATTCACACCCATATCACGATACGATGCGATAATTCAGCACTAACTAATTAGATCAAGTTTATGAGATTATGTGAAAGAGGATGCTGTGCCATTGAATGAGTTTGATTGATTATTTATTAACCAAGCAAAACCAAGACTTTTTTTACAAACTGGCTTTTCTCTCAGAGCCAGAGTATCAGTTTACAGTAGAGGGCCATTTTAGAACATATAGCACATATAATTTAATTATTTTCAAGATAAACAGAATGTATAAGTGCAATATATATTAAAATATAAATATTTGCACTCTTTCAACATAAAGGTTTAGCATTGCACAACAAGAATTGTGATTTAACTTTTCAACTATGAAAACAAGTTTTACAAAGATATATTTTGCCACTGAATATTCAAAACTTAAGGTCGTGAACTAGCAGTGTTATGCTGCTTTCAAACATCACTGTCACTGTAAACAACAGGCTGATAAAAATATAACAAACCAGCAATCTTCTTGCTGTGAGGTGGTCATACTACCCACTGTGCCACCGTGACGCCCATTATTTTTATCATTATTATTATTAATATTATTATTATTGTAATTAAATAAAAATTAACAGAAGGAGGTGTTCAAAACCTTCGTTCTCCGTGACACTAGGCTGAATATCTTTGCAGATGAACAGGGCCGGCACGTCCATAGAGGCGACCTAGGCGGCCGCCTAGGGCGGAAGTATAGAGAGGGCGGCGTCCGCAACCCGCATCCTCAGTTATGTCCGCGACACCTCCATCAGCGCCCGCTTGTCCTCAGTTATATCCGCGCATAGGGTGGCAGAATAGAGGTCCGCGACACCCACGTCCTCAGTTATATCCGCGCATAGGGCGGAAGAATAGAGGTCCGCGACACACGCGCGTCCTCAGTTATATCCGCGCATAGGGCGGCAGAACAGAGGTCCGCGACTCCGGCGCGTCCTCAGTTATATCCGCGCATAGGGCGGCAGAATAGAGGTCCACTGGAAGATGGAGCTTTCACAACAACACAGTGGCGCCGCTTCAAGTGAGATTTCAGATTAGTCGTACTGCCCGTGTATTTTACAGATGCGCGGCACACTTTTGCAAATTGCATCTGTCCTGTCATGTCGTCCATCCTTAAATCCATAATGTTGCCATACTTTAGATTTAAAACTCAGTGGGGAATAAAATGTTTGTTTTGCTTCTCGCGCTTTCTGAGGGCGCACCACTAGCTTCATCCGCACACCTGATACAGTTGTAGTGTAAGTGTACACATCCGCAAATCCGTTGCTAAGGCTTACTTTAAGCAGGTCGATTATATTATGCGCCAAAAACAGGTTGACAACACTTGTTAATAAATAAAAAATACATTCTATATTAAAAATATAAGCTGTATCTTGGAAAAACCGATGCATCTCGCAAAAACCGATGCATCTCGATTTGCTTCCAAAATTTCATTCATCCTCTGCTGCTCTACCGATGCACTCGCATCGTGCACGCGCATGACCGCGTATCGATACATATCGGTTAATCTTCCCATCCCTAATGGAAACGCATAACACAAGTTGTTTGCACTATATCATTGCAATGTTGTTTTTGAGCTGAATATCAAGAGGGCTTCTACTGCATTTCTACAGTGAAGAATACACTGACTCTGACATTCCACCTGGACAAAATTGGTACTCTAGGTAAAAAGCGAGTTATTTTCGTTGCTATTGAGCGCTGGTAAATGAGGCTGTTTTTTGAAGAATGGCAAAGCAATGACGTCAGGAGTCCTGGTTGGGGCTTAATTGGCTGACTCATTTCCTCAGTTATCTGTGTGATCATCGCACACGTTATTTATTTCTGGTAAATGCATAAGACCACCTGTACCCTGCTGGTCTGCACCAGATCCCAGCACTTAACAGCCTGTTACAAAATGTCGCACTCAGGTCACGCTACAATCAATATTTCAAATACAAAACACAGCATTTCAAGCAAGAGCTGACGTGTTTTTAAGTGCCCCAATAATGCTTTTTGGGATGACATCCATGTAGCATGTTATATCATTGTCTATAAACCTAAAAAATAAGCATAAATATATTTCTTGTTTCCTAAAAGTAGGAATTGATTCAGCATTTTTATGTAAATTTTATGTAAATTTGCTACACATATTTTTAAGGTCAGCCTATGGTTCTTATTGACTGCCAATGGACCCTTTCACAAGACTGTTATGATGCATTTAACGGTCATCATAATGTTAAATCCTTGAAAATGTTTAATATTTAGATTTTTTTAAAACTGTATGTTATGAATGTATCATATTATCTTTGCGTCAAATTATGTGAGGTGTTTCTAATGAAGCCTCTATGAGGTAGAGAGTAAATTTGACGTTATTCTCTTCTCTGGCTGCCATCATCAGTCTCACACTATTTTCCCCCTTTTTCTGAATGTCTTGATAACACCATCATAGATTTTTTCTTTTATTATTTCAGCAAATAAGATTTTATTTTACAATCTGTTGTAATCTCCCATTTACTGTGCTCAAAGTGTATAATCATGACACCCTCCGCTACTGAAAAACCCGGAAATGTGAAAAGGGTCTATAAACATTAACAGCTTTGACTCTCAAACTTTTTACTGTATGCACTTTTAAAGGACAAGGATGAGGGATCAAATTGATACAGTGAAACCAACACAATTGTAATTGCTTGTATCATTTTATCTTTTGTTCATAAATGCAAAAAAAGGAAAGCTGAAATTCAGATATGGTAATTCTGTTAGTAGTGGGCCAGTCCCCAAAGATGTGCAATATATGACCAATCAGGGCATACCGAACTTTCAAAAAGGTTGGGTTAGGAGAAATATTTATTTCTTATTTTTTAGATAACAGAAAACAACAAAACTATCTACTGTCATATGTCATTACATGAAGTAAAGACATTTAAGATTGCGTAATTACATTTTAGTCATGCATCTCACTCAAGCTTTTAAGCAAGCTTTAAATTAAATGAAACTTTACAGTTTTTCTCACATTTTACTACACAATTTCTTAAAAAAATAACAGTAGTAATATCGGTTTATTTTTTTGTTTTGTTTTGCTTTTTACTTTCAGTTAATTTTAACAATATTGCAAAGATCTTTATATCAGCCCGTATCACAGACAGATATTTGTCCACCTAGACCTGTGGAATTGGCCTTTATTAATATGAAATAGTGTATTAGGGCAGTAGGTCATTTATAGAGTTTTTTTAATAAATAAAACAAATAATTACAAGTTATATGTTGGGTCATATATTTATATATTAGGAAATTACCTGCCCGAAATGGCTTGGTTTTCAGCTGAAAGAAATATATCTGAAAATATGAGCCAAAAATGAATGCTACACTGCACTGTCTAGCAGTATTTAGTACACTGTTTTCACTCTTTCTTGAGCTACCATCATTATTTGTCATTGAAGTAGCTTTCACAACAGACATAGAAAGCGCTGTGCTATGAATCCCATTCATTTTAATGGCTTTCGTTGTGCAAAAGGGGTTTGTTCCTGCACTGACCAAAGTCCAAGAGCAGCTGAGCACACTTTCAACTAGCTTGCGTATATGCTGCGATCAAAGTTTAAAACAGCACAATATTACGCTCTGTAGATCTTCTGCTTGCGTACATGTACAGTATACATATCCATACATAAACTCGCCAATTTCATCTGGAGTTTTCAGTTTTAGCCCAGATTTTTTATTCCAGTGCATCCCTAATCTATATACATTTCTGTGTATATTTAGCGTGTATTTTTAGTTTTTTGTTGTTTATTAGTCTCATGATACTTTAGGATGGCATAGCATCAAAGTCATAATTGTAGTGTGACCCTACTGCAATGCATAATATATAAAATTAGAATAGTTTGTTTTATATTGTATGGATGTAAAATTTATGTAGGAGACCTAAACAGCAAAATTAACCTTTAAAAAAACATAATTGGAGAACTTTAAATTAAATAAAACAATAGTAGATTATAAAAAAACAATTATAGCTAAAAATATGAGCTTGCTTAATATTTTCCCTAATCAAAGCTATCAAATTCAGCGGACACTTACGAGGAGATGGTTATTTTGGTCTCTGTGTCCTCTTCAATCTTCTTCAGGTTTCTGCCCTCTTTCCCGATCAGTCTTCCGACGAGGCTGTTGTGGGCCAGGATCTTCAGAGGAATATCCTCAGTTCTACAGGAGCAAGACCACATTTAAAGGCCACCTTTGAAGAGCTCCATGAAACACAGCGACTGCAGAAGATTAAGACTTACACCTTTGTGTCTACAGCCTCTTTCTGCATGATGTCCATGATCATGTGGCACGCGGTGGAGCAGCCCTCAGGGGTGGAGTGAATGGTGATGGGTTTCTCTGCCGCTCCTGCGTTCTCCTTGCGATGGATGTCCACCCTTTCAGGAAAAAAGAAATATCCATCAAACAGAGATCCATCAAAGCTTCATGAAAGGCTTGTGTGTGTGTGTACTTGTTTTTTATATCCTGGTGGGGACTTAAACCTCAATGCACACAGACTCATGGAGATTTGTGTCATCGTATGGTCCAAAATTGAGATTAAATATGCTTATGATATGCAAAATTAAATATTTTGTAAATGTAAAACTCCACATTGTTTTTTGAAAGGGTTGGATTTAGGAGTAAAGTTAGAATAGAGGGATAGAATATACACGAATGTATTGTATTGTGTAGTTGAAACATCATTACCTCAATGAGAGTCCGCACCGAGATATAGGAACAAGTCTGTGTGTGTGTGTGTGTGTGTGTGTGTGTGTGTGTGTGTGTGTGTTATGTGTGTGTGTGTGTGTGTGTGTGTGTGTGTGTGTGTGTGTGTGTGTGTGTGTGTGTGTGTGTGTGTAAAGCATGATAATAATCATTGTCTGATAACTTACATGTAGAACTAAGAATTGACATTTTTGGATTTATTATTTCAATCTTTTTAAACTTTGTGAATTTGAATGATTTAAAGCAGGGGTGTCAATCTCAGTTCCTGGAGTGTTGCAGTCCAGAACAGTTTAGTTTCAGCCCTGCTTCAACACACTTAAGCTGCGGTCACACTGGACTTTTCTTCCCATAGACTTCCATTCATACGCTCGCGAATGCATCAGACTGTAAACGCAAAGTCATGCGGCAAGTTTCGCAGTTGTTTTGCAGTTGCTGCATTGTAAAGTTCAAGCTTGGTGAACTCTGACCTGAAAAATTGCATCACTTGACTGCATGAGACCAAGTCGAGGATCAAAACATGACCTCTCTGGACAGAAATTTAAAATATGGTCCCATTGCCTGCTTTTTAAATGTCTAGTTTTGTTGTTTAACCCCACCCCTTTTTCGGAGTACCGTACAACAGAATGTCGCAAGCCCAAACTCTAGTGTGACCATTTTTGATCACCTGTAGGTCTAAAACAAGCCTGATTTCATGAGTTCACACTAAGCTGATGATTGGTAATAAGCTAGTTTGGCATGCTGTCTCGGGAGAGAGCCCTGAGCTTATGAGAGCCTCGAGCCCGGGGCTCCCTACCGTTGCAGGGCGAGAGGGGAGTTTAAGCTCGGGTTGATCGAGAACCCCCCTTACCCCCCTGCTGCGTGAGGGTTGCTAAGGTGATGCGTTGCTGACAGAATTTAATCGAATTTGGTGCTAATTTGGTTTAGTCAATTTACTTAAGTGTCATGTTTTTGGGAGTGTGGGAGGAAACCGGAGGATCCGGGGAAAACCCACGCAAGCACGGGGAGAACATGAACTCCACACGAAAATGCTGACCGTTTGGGTAGACGCCAGAACCGGAGGCATTTTGCTTTGAGGCCGCAGTGCTAGCCATTGGGTCGCCGTGCTGCCCTGTAGACAAAAGAGGCGGCGAAGGGGTGAAAGGGGGGATTCTTCAAGACAAAGATGACTAAAGGTAAGGTGTTTGGTTATTTATTCTTGGTTAGGAATAGTCTGATTGGTGGTTCGTACATTAGCTTGACTCGGGGCCAGCCGCGTCAATCATAAGCACGTGATCCTCTCGAAATTAGTTTATGAATAAACTTCACTTAGCTAAACTAAATCTAAAAACTTAACTGTGCAGAGCTGCGGCCCTCCACTTACCTGTGATTTAAAACTATTCAAATGCAAGAAGACTTCTAAACACTCAATATGACCTGAAGAATAAGCACATATACCCTGAATTGAGTTATCTTATAAGTTTTCCTGTTCTTGGCAAATGCCTAAAAATTATGATAATTTAATCACATATGCGAGTAGCCTTAAAAGGAGTCATAAGTGAATTTAAACAGCCAAGAAAAAAATCAGTCAATATCGTCACCTTGGAATTATATCTGCGTTCTGCAGGATTTTGAGATATTGAGCTTCAAAGTTTTTACATTCCATAGCAAACAGTATATGTGTAACATTTGTTTTTTAAATAAAAAGGTCTTAAAATGTAAACAACTGATAAAAAAAGTCCCATTAATAAGTATTTAACAGGAAAATGTCAATAGCTCAATTTTGACAAAAATGTCAGATAGAACCTTATAATTCTAAGGTGACGATGTGTGTATCAGTACATTGAATCCATCCACTATTTATATCTTAAGGTAACTGCATTCTGATTTATCTACTGTTTGTATCTGTGTTCAATTCAAATCTAAAATAAAATAAAATCACTTTTTTGGACTGAGTAACTTCTGTAGCTTCAACAATGATAATCTATATTTGATTTTTACTGTAAAGACTGTTATTTATCTGTAACTGAACACCTACGTACCTAAACCTCTTGTATCTCTTATTTGTATTATCTACTTCTCTTATCTGATCTTATTTCACCACCACGATGACTGAAGCTCTGTACAAGACTTTTGGCCAGCGGAGAAGTTAAAATGGTCGTGCCCAACTGAGTCTGGTTCTCTCAAGGTTTTTTTTTCTTCACTCCTATCAGGTGAAGTTTTTTTTCCCTCTCCGCTGTCGCCACTGGCTCGCATGGTTCAGGATTGGTAGAGCGTTTGAACTCTCAGTAATGATTTAAATCACACTGAACTTAGCTAAACTGAACTGAACTTAAACACTAAAAACTGAACTACACTGTTCCAGTTACTACGACCATCTATGTGAAGCTGCTTTGACACAATCTACATTGTAAAAGCGCTATACAAATAAAGCTGAATTGAATTGAATTATTTGTTCTGGATTAATACTGACAGAATCAGTGGAATTAAGATTTTTTGTGTCTAAAATGTTGCTAACGTTATACGTTTATTCAATTCAGTTCATCTTTATTTCTATAGCGCTTTTACAATGTCGATTTGTTGTGTCAAAGCAGCTTCACATAGAAGATTATAGTTAATTGAAACAGTGTCAGATCGGTTTATTTATATTTTATTTATGTTTATTTACTACAATACAGGAAAGCATGGGTCAAAAGCAACTAAATTTATATTTATTTTATTAATTTCATGTTTTAGTGTTTTTGTGTTGGCAGGGGAAGTAAATTCTGAACTACTAAGAAGGTTTATTTCAGCATTGAGCCATAAATGTACATATTTGTTCATAAAAAATAGGATTCTTTAAACAATTTCATTATATTTAGTGTCTAAAATATACTTGTGAACTAATCAACAGATAACAGATTTTCTGTGCTTGAAAACTATAGTTTCATGTAAAATATAATATTGAATGTAATATTCGTTTGCAGCAGTTATATGCAAACTAATGTTTGAAAGTTAATGGTCAGTGTGATTTTCTTTTTATAATACTTTTTCTTTACTTAGCAAGGATGCATTAATTAATAAAAAAAAATCAACACAACAAGAATTAGTTTTATTTTAAAAGATATTAAAATAGAAAACTCATTCAAACTGTACTAATTCTCCCAATATTACAGTTTTTACAGTTCTTTTGATCAAAAAAAAATTTTTAACATGTTTTTGATTAAAAACATGTTACATTTTAAGTGTGAATTACATTTATCAATATATTATAGAATTCTATATATGATAGTCATTTTTATTCATTCATTTATTTTCCGTCAGCTTAGTCTCTATTTTAAAGGTCAAACAGTGGAATGAACTGCCAACTATTGCAGGATATGTTTTATGCAGCTGATGCTCTTCCAGCCACAACCCAGTACTGAGAAACACGCATACACACTAATTCACACACACTCATACCCTACGGCCAATAATAGTTCATCCAATTCAACTACTGCACACGTCTTTGGATTTTGGGAGAAACCGGGGCACCTGGAGAACATGCAAACATCACACAAAAATGCCAATTGGTCCAGCCTTGAACCAGGGAGCTTCTTGCTGTGAGGTGACAGTGCTAACCACTAAGCCACCAAGCTAATTTTTTGTTGTTTTTAAATTAAGTAATTTTTTTTGAAGTATACCACATTAACTCTTCATTTATTCATTTTCCTTTGGCTTAGTCCCTTTATTATTCTGGGGTTGCCACAGCCGAATGAACCGCCAACTTATCCAGCATGTGTTTTACACAGCGGATGCTTTTCCAGCTGCAACCCAGTACTGGGAAACATCCATACACACTCATCCACAGACATTCACTATGGCCATGTCTTTGGACTGTGGGGGAAACCGGAGCACCCGGAGAAAACCCACGCAAACTTGGAGAGAATATGCAAACTCCACACAGACATGCCTTAACCCTTCATAATTCTCTTATTAACACACTATTCTCTCTCACTTACTTCGACTGCGTCTGTTTGGTGATGTTCTTGATTGTGAGTCCCTCTTTGCCAATGATGGCTCCCACAAACTGTGTGGGCACCAGCATGCGCAGGGGGAAATCTGGCTGCTTCTGCCGGGATCCCAGGGAGCTTCCAGACGTCCCAGGCTGAGAGTCCTGCTCCCGTGAGGTCCTTCCCCCCCGGCGATTCCGGGTCGCAGGCAGAGCCGCAGCAGCATCCATATCCATGATATAAGACACTTTAAAGGAGTAATCCTCAAACGTCTGTTCTATTAACTTCTCCACAGCTCTGAAGACACAGATGGTGACAACTATCAGTGGAACAATTACTTTTTTTATAATCAGTAAAGCTGGTGTTTTTCAAAACTCAAACAAAGAGTAGGCAGTGTGATAACGAGAGTATATCAATGTGGACAACTTTTCAGATGAAGATCCTGTTTTCTGCATCACATGTCATGTATTAGAATGTATGACATTAATAAATGATTCACTGACGTGTTTAATCTGACATGGGTCAAAGAATTTAAATATTGAAGCAAAGGGTAAGTAATACAGCTTTTCTGTTGGTGTATTTAAACTAATCCAGTAACATGGTACGTAAAACAACAGTTTTATATATCAAAAATCGTATCATATAAATTAAGAACAGGAATCATTAGATGACTACATAATACAAAGACTCTATGAGGACCCCAAAATCACAACATGGCCCCAAAACATGATTTAATTATCATTTATTGCCAATAATTTTCCCTATCCTTAAGTCCAGCAAATTTTAAAAATCCTTCAAAATATATTAAAACTGTATGATGCCGTATTCCTTTAAATATTTTAATGAATACATGTCTAATTAAGGATGTTTCATATTGTACATAAATATGTTAGGCTGATGATAGAACATTATTAAATCATCAATATTTTTATTTTCATGCAAGTCATGGTAGGAACAGACACTTCACTTGTATTTATTATACTTTCTATTAATATAGAAATGCTATTTGTTATATATACACAATTGAAGTTGGAATTATTAGCCCCGCTTTGAAATTGTTTTTTTTATATATATATTTCCCAAATTAAGTTTAACAGCAAGGAAATTTTAACAGTATGTCTGATAATATTTTTTCTTCTGGAGAAAGTCTTTATTTGTTTTATTTGGGCTAGAATAAAACAGTTTTTCTTTTTAAACACCATTTTAAGGTCAAAATTATTAGCCTCTAAGCAATTATTTTTTCGATAGTCTACAGAACAAACCATTGTTATACAATAAATTGCCTAATTACCCTGACCTGCCTAGTTAACGTAATTAACCTAGTTAAACCTTTAAATGTCACTTTAAGCTGTATAGAAGTGTCTTGAAAACAAAATTTACTGAAAATGTACTGTCATCATGGTAAAGATAAAATAAATCAGTTTTTAGAAATGAGTTACTAAAACTGTTGTTTAGAAATGTGTTGAAAAAATATTCTCTCTGTTAAACAGAAATTGGGGGAAAAAATAAACAGGGGGGCTAATAATTCTGACTTTAACTGAACAATAGTAATTTCTGTCAATTTTCTTTGAGTCAAAGACAATAAAGCAAAAATTAATAGCAATTTTATATGAGTAGAAAGTAATAAATACATTAATAAATAAATCAAATATATAATAAATAAATCATTCAGCGTAACATACACTAACCAGCCACTTTATTAGGTACACCTGTCCAACTGCTGGTTAAAGCTAATTTCTAATCAGCCAATCATATGGCAGCAACTCAACACAATTAGGCATGTAGACATGGTCAAGACAGTCTGCTGCAGTTCAAACAGAGCAGCAGAATGGGGAAGAAAGGGGATTTAAGTGACTTTGACTGTGGCATGGTTGTGGGTGCTAGATGGGCTGGTCAGAGTATTTCAGAAACTGGTGATCTACTGGGATATTCACGCACAACCATCTCTGGGGATTACAAAGAATGGTCTGAAAAAGAGAAAATATCCAGTGAGGTCAGAGGAGAACGACCAGACTGGTTTGAGCTGATAGAAAGGCAACAGTAACTCAAAATAACCGAAGTATGCAGAAGAGCATCACTGAACGCACAACACTTGGAACCTTAAGGCAGATGGGCTACAGCAGCAGAAGACCACACCGGGTGCCACTCCTGTCAGCTAAGAATAGAAACTGAGGCTACAATTCACACAGGCTCACCAAAATTGGATAATAGAAGATTGGATAAAAAAAATGTTGCCTGGTCTGATGAGACTTGATTTCTGATTCAGATGGTAGGGCCAGAATTTGGCGTCAACAAAATGAAAGCATGGATCCATCCTGCCTTGTATCAACTTTTTCAGACTGGTGGTGGTGATGTAATGGTGTGGGAGATATTTTCTTGGCACACTCTGAGCCCATTAGTACCATTTGAGCATCGTGTCAACACCACAGCCTACCTAAGTATTGTTGACCATGTCCATCCCATTCGTGACCACCGTGTACCCATCTTCTATGGATTGTGGTGGAACGGGAGATTCGCAGCATGGATGTGCAGCCAACAAATCTGCAGCAACTGTGTGATGCTATCATGTCAATAGGGAGCAAAATCTCTGAAGAATATTTCCAATACCTTGTTGAATCTATGCCACAAAAGATTAGGGCAGCCCTGAAGGCAAAAGTGGGTCCAACCCGGAACTAGTAAAGTGTACCTAATAAAGTGGCAGATGAATGTATGTATGCAAGTATGTATGTATGTATATATGCAAATGTGTGTGTGTGTGTGTGTGTGTGTGTGTGTTTTGAAAAGGTCAGTGTTATTCCACCAAATAAATTTAATTACATTTAATTCAATAAGTAAATTAAAGTTAAACCTTCTGAAGTTAAAACATTGGTGTGGTATTGTATATAAATGTGAAATCTAAAAACATAGCACCTTTTCAGTTATTTTATGCAAAAACAAACGAATGTCTAAACGACATCTTTATTTGAAAATGAAGAATAAATGCTTCAGACTCTTACACTTTAGCCTCCTCTTTCGTCGAGTACGTCACATTCACCACTGCTGTTTCAGTGTCAGTGTTAACTGCAGAAGAAAGAGCAAATGAAATCAATTCCATATTTATAAACAGGGACCTTGTGCTTATTCATAAGCATGTGAGACTGCATGCTGTTCTATCAGGTACACAGACAAACAAACAGTTTTACACTAGTGCTATGAAGAGCCACTTGAGTGTGTCTGCATAGAAAACGAGGATTGCTATTCCATGGCCAGATGTGTGCTTCACAGGACAAGCACAAAACAGCCCTAATGTCCACAGATCAAAGCCCTGTGTAGCACCTAAATACAGACACAATGGCTACTGTATGTTTACATGCACCAATTTCCATCAGTCCAAATGAATATTTTATATGCGTTTTATATATATTCCGATTAAAACTTGTAATCCTATCACAACACGGATGTGACAACAACATAGCTATAAAATAAGTGTACACAAGCATGTTTTCTAAATATAAATACTGTATATGGCATACAAATAGGCTAGGCATGCAATAAGGTCAGCTGCATGATTCCTCGTCCAGGATTTCTTCAGCTTTAAAACTCATATCATCAGCTACCAAAAGTCATCTTCTTTTGAATTGATTTCGAGTTTTAAGTGTGAAAACTAAAAGAATTGATGGTATTCATGGTCTGATGAATGTAATTTGTTTATTTAAATAAGAATTGCCTTTTAATTCTGTGCTTAAACTGAGGAGAATGGCACCTCATTGTACCCAGTTTCTAAAATGACACTTCACTATTTGTTTGCAATTTAATGGATGTTACTCCCATAATTCACACAAAGCATCACAGAGTTTAGGAAACACTTGGATTACACCTCTTGAAGGTCAAACTGTATTATATTCTCTGAAGAGTATAAACAAAGGTTTTGCTACATTATAAGTATTTCACTAAGGTCATTTCAGTAATTACAGAAGGAAGCCACTGCAGAGACAATATGGCAGTTTAAGGAGAAAATGTATGCGGCTGTATTGATCAGATGTAGTTGTGTGCCTGGAGGACCAGACAGTCTGTCTGGAGGAAGTTGAGTGGGACGACTGGCAGAAATCCAGAGCTTCACACATGAAGAACACCACAAAGCCCTACTGTAAAGCTCAAGCGATAAATCTAAAACACAATGCGCGTCACAGATGAAGACACATCATGATAATAGCCCTGAAACACAAAGAGAACTAGCGCTGCACTGATGTGTTTATATTTATTTTGCTAGATCAGTGCATAAGCTATACGATAACATTGTTTGGATGGTATTTGTATTGTAAAACTATTTTTAAAATGCACTTCATACAGTCAGCAGCTCAAAAACATCACTTTTAAGACTTTAAGACTTTTAAGACTTTAAATCGCTTCACAACAGTGTGTGAATATCGACACCACTAACAGCAAAAATGAGATTCTATTTTTAATAATAAAAGTATTTTTTATTTGCAATGCACTTTCCTTATGCTTGTTCACACCAGATGTGGAATGCACTGATAAATCATGCTATTTGCACGTAAATAGCCGCGTAAACATATGAGTTTACTCGCTTCATTCGCGTGTGAATCCCGCTACATTCGCGTGTCGAATTCCTTTCAGAACAGCCATGGATTCGCGTGATGGGCACTGCTTCTGTCTGCCCGGTGACTCTAGCTTTGTTGCTAAATGGCTAACATGGATTTGAGAAAATAACAGTGTTTAAGTGCTTTATGAAGGCTTTAAAAACAGCCTTGATACACTAGATACACTAGATCCTTTCAGAGGTGTATCCAGCTCTGTGAGCTCAAAAACTCATCCAGAAACTTAACCTGGACGACCAGGGCTTTCATCGTCAAACACGCTAAAAGCTCAATTCGCAAAGCGCCATTCGCACAACTTGCGCCAGACCACTCGCACGTATCGTGCCGCAAGTTGTCTATTTGCGCATTTGCATTGACTTAACATGTAAATCACTCGCGCTTGACGCTTCTTCCACAGCTGATGTGAACACAGAATAAGACTAACAATAGCAGAAACAGCACAACAATTAATAAAAAGCAAAAAAAACAAGGATTTGAACCATAAGATAGAATAAAAGTTAACAGAATGATCATCCTAAGTTAATGCAATACTAAAAAGGTGAGACTTAAGAAGTTTCTTAAAACAGTTCAGAGAAGCAGCATTCCTAATGCTGATGGGTAGTGCATTACACAGGTTAGGCGCAGTGTATGAGAAAGCCCTACCACCCGTGGACTGAGTTTACCGTGTGGCTAATACAGGGTAAGTCCTGAGGCTGAACAAAGACTGCGAGCTGGAGTGGCAAGAGTCACTAGGTCACAATTGTAACCAGGTGCTAGCCTGCTAGCTTTGAAGGTTGAAATCAAGGTCTTAAAATCAATCTGTGACTTAATAGAAAGCCAGTGAAGATGTTTAAGTACAGAAGTAACAGGGTGGTGTGATGATGTATGTTTCCTGTATTGATCACACCTTAAATAAAGTTGCATAATAGGTCCCCTTTAATGATATTATATAAATAAATTTATTTATTTTTTACATTTTGTTAGAAATCAAAACCATATAGATTAAAATACATTTCTATGGACTGTGCACGTGATTTAAACTAGATTTCCCCATCTTTTCCTGTATTATGGACCCAGTATAATACCCTTTTATACCGTTCTAGATTTCAATGTACCGCTGAGATCGTCAAAGGTTTAATAAACATATTTCTGTCATAAAACTCTCTGATAGATTTAGTATAATAATTATGGCAACATTAATGTGTTATTAATGCGGCATAGATCTGCTATGCTGCTGACTGATTATTGATTATTATTCGATTATTGGTGCAGAGCAAGTAATAAGACTTGCTACTGGTAGTATATTTGCAAACATGCTGTCTGAGAATATAACACACTGCTGCTGCTGCAAACATAACATGCATTCAGCTCAAAGCATATCTACAGTATACACAGGAGGAGCTGGGGTGGAGGAGGGTATCTGAAAACACACTGCAGATTGCTAACGACAACAACACTGAGATATTTAAATGCCAAGAACTGCTAGGCAAACAGAATTTAATCTACCATTTAAAAAAGTATTTTGTGTTCATAATGTTCATGATTATAATTTGCAAGCTTATTTCTCAATATTGGATCAAATATCAGAATTCAGAAATACATACATATAATTTTGTTTCAAAGTTTACAAATTGGCTGTATAAACTCATTATGGGTAAGGGCCAATAAAGGGAATTTGGCCATGACACTGGGGTTACACCCCTGACCCACAGAGAGTCGCATCTGAAAGACGGCGCTCACTGACACTATAGTGTCCCAATGATCAGGCCAATTCGGTGGATGGGGATGATTGGGAGGTCATTATGGGTAAGGGGCAATGAAGGGAATTTGGCCATGACACTGGGGTTACACCCCTGACTCACATAGAGTCGCATCTGAAAGACGGCGCTCACTGACAGTATAGTGTCCCCTTCACTTTACTGGGCCATTACGACTCACACAGACTGCAGGTTGAGCGCCCCCTGCTGGCCTCACTAACACCACTTCCAACAGCAACTTAGTTTTCCCTTGTGGTATCCCTGCTTAGCTTCAGTCAGTAACCAGTCTTGCGCTGCAGGGTGATATGTCTGTAGCATATTGTAATCTGATCAACCAAAATACATCTTAATTTAAGGAGTAAAGGGCAAGACTGGGTCTCAACAGAGAGACCACAGGCACCTATATTTACCTCCTCATTACTACACTACACCTCCATGAATACACACACATTACAGCAGGACCTTCACACCAGACTCTCCCTCACCCTTAATACACAAACTCATCTCAGACTAGATTTCATGTCTCTATCAAACACTGTTTGTCTGTGACTTTCATTCATTCTCTCTCTCAGTTACGCTGCCTGTGTGTTTTCCCTCTCTCTCTCTCCCTCTTCCTTTTTCGGGAACGACAATTACTAAACCTCAAGACTGAAACGTCTCCACTGGTTGCGAGTGTTGATGTGACCCGAGTGTGGATGATGTTTGATCTGCAGTGAGTGCACACATTGTCTCTGTAGTTCACAATCTGTTTGTAATTCAGATTCATTCACATGGGCACATCAAAGATCTTAACAGAAAATACCTTATTTTATAATATATATATATATATTTTTTATCAATTTTCAATGACAGAAATAGAAATGGTAATCTAGATTTTAGGCTAAAATACAAATGAATGTAAAGGAAAGTGCATTTTTAAGTACAATCACTACTCTTTAATTAATCTGTACTGTAAGCTAACATTTCGTGTGACTTTTTTAATTTAATTGTAGTTAAAGTTATGGTTGACCTGAAATTTAAATTAACTCACTATTTACTCACCCTGATGTGGTTTCTTTCTTCTGTCGAACATAAAAAATAAATTTAAGAGTTCACACTTGTATATTGCTTGATGCTATTAGCAGGTTTGGCATGCTGTCTAGGGAGAGAACCCTGAGCTCTGAGATAATTGAGCCCAGGGCTCCCGCCTAGTCGATTGAGCATGTAAGGGGAGTTCGAGATCAGGTAGTTCTCGAGAGCTCCCTGTGGTAAAGGAAAAAAGGGGGAGAAGGGGTGGATGGGGGATTCTTCAGAAAACAAAGATAAGGGAGTAATTTTTTGCTAGGCTACTTAAAGTGAGTTTGGATTAATCTGATGGGCTAACTATTGATTGTAGATGCGAGACCAGCTGTGGTCAATCATATCACGTGCTCCTCTCGAAATTAGTTAGTGCAACTTCACGTATTATGAAGAACGATGGAAACCAGTAGCTGTTGACATCCACAGTTGGGGAAAAAAATTATATGGATGTCAATGCAATTTCCAACATTCTACAAAATATTGCTTTTGTGTTCAACAGAAGAAATAAACTTTAACAAATGAGTATAAATTCAATTCAATTCAATTCAGCTTTATTTGTATAGCGCTTTTACAATGTAGATTGAGTCAAAGCAGCTTCACATAAATACAGTTGGAGAATTATTCGTTCAATTTATATTATCAATAGGAAAGCAATCTAATTCAAGTGTACATACTTGGCTCTTTCTATATTTGCTAATGTCAATAATCTATCAATAACTAAATAATCAAATGAATCAAATTTTAAGAGTGTGTGTGGGTTCAATTTTGCTTTCACTAGTTCACTAGTCGAATGGTGTAAAAAATAAATGAATCCACACAATCCATCAATTAATATAGTCATGCAAGCTGCAAGCATATTAAATATTAAAATATCACAATTAACTTTAGTTAAATAACAGCACGTCATACTGCAAAACACTTCTTGAAATGTCAACTATGAAAACAAAAAACAAAAAATATAATAGAGGATTTAAGTATAGTCATTTCAGACTATCCAAGTCTTTACCTTGCTCCACATTTTCTACAGTACCATACTGTGCTAATAAGCTGTCCAAAACCTGCAAAGAGAAAAGCACAATTAATTTGCAACACAAAAAGAAAAACATTAAACTCATTTAGACCAAATACCAGAAAAACACAAAGTTGTAAAAGAAAAGGAAAAATTCACCCTAAAATGAAAATGCTTCCATTACATTGATCATTGCTTGTTATTTTTTCAGACTAACATAAACGTATATATAAAAAATGCAGTACTGAAATGTCTAAGGCTGGTGAGATATTCTTGCACCACACTGATGGCAATCTTTGACTACCTGTTCGAAAATGCAGCTAAAGCATAATATTGTAAAAATATTATTACAATGCAAAACAACTGTTTTCTATTCTTAGTTATTATAAAATTATTATTCATTACACTAATCAGTCATGAAAAAACATTCTAATATGCCGATCTGCAGCTCAAGAAACATTTGCTACTTTTACTACAAATGTTAAAATAATTGTGGAAACTGATACGATTTTAATTTCATCAATACCTCGATGAAACGAAAGTTCAAAAGAACAGCATTTATTTGAATTATACAAATCTTTTTCAACATAATAAAAGACATTAAAATCCATCCAGTCCAATTGAAGCATTCATTTCTTTAAAAAAAAAAAGCATACTGTGCGCAGTTTTTTTTCTTCTTCTGAGATTAACCAAGGATTTTCTTACTATGGGTGAAATTAAAATGTCTGTATTACCTATCATTGGAAAACCTGTAAGGCTAACTTAGTCATGTGAAGCACTTCTTAGCCAATCACATAGTGATTTACTCTCCATCCCTGTGTACTGACATAGAGGCAGCGTTAGCATTAGTCGTTATGCTTTTTAGGATACTGATTTCAGGCTTGCCTTCAATAGGCTTTGCTGTAACTTTGCAGTTCAAAAATGGTATATAGTCTTAAGAGTATATATCCACCGCTTTTTAAATCATTTGAGTAACAAAATGTATTCAATGATCATTTATGCTCTAATCTGTAACAAGTGACTGTTCTTGTTCAGCTTTAACAATGGCAAATATCAGTATTATATATAGCATGGTACATATATTGGCCGATTGAGCGTGACAATTTTTACAAAGAACCCAAAAACTCAAGAGAGCAACGCAGAATAATACAGAGCCACAGTTTACAAACACACACACACAAACACACGCACACACACACAAGTGTGTGAGAGTATGCAAGTGGGCCAGTGATGATGTCATCAGGATTTACAACTGGGTCACCAGGGCTGAAAGCTCTCCAGACTGATTCGCATGGACTGCAGAGGAAGTGCACGTGTGTGTGTTTGGGGCAGAGCTTCTCAAACACAGAGTCACTCAGAGAATGAAGAGATGCAGCCCAGAGGAGACAAGTATGCTGACCACACATGCGCACACACATGCGTTCGTTTTACGCTTAAACAAATAATTGAAGGCTTAAGTCTATTTACCTGAATGTATTGTAATTACATTACAACATTGATGGCGTACAAACAACCTTATGAAATTTAAGCTTTCACCGGAAGTTTATCATTGTCTTTAAAACTCTAGCTCTGCATACAGTCCATTTAAAATCACAAGGTTAAAGTTTGTGGATAATATATGTCCAGTTAAGCTGAACTCTCCACCTGTCAGCATCCAGTTAACAAAGACCGACCATCGTGCAGAGAACAGGTGATCATGCAGGACACAAATGCACACTTTATAAGATCTCACAGCTGGATCTGACAAAATTTGCAAGGTTTGTGTTTTGTGTAATTGTTATAATTCGTATTGTATACATTTTAGTTACTTTGTTTGACAGTTCTATCTGATTATTATATATATGTCTATCAGTATAGACAGAACTGATCAACAGTGATCAGGAGTGTGAATGTAAGCACAGTGTGCTCAGGCACTGCCACTCTCAGACCTGTCAAAATAAAAGTCCTGCCTCAAAAACAATGGTCAAACTAAAAAACATACTGGCCTATGCTGATTCTTAAAAATGACAAATATCAGAATAAATATATTGGCCTTGGTAATATAAGAGTAAACCACTACCAACACACACAGACATTTGGGTTTTCATATTTAATGAGGACTTCCCATACACATAATGATTTTTATGCTGTACAAACTGTATATTCTGTCCCATTACCCAAACACAACCCTCAACATTTTAAACTTTTGAAGCATTTACATTAGGGCTGGACGAGTTGGAGTAAAAGCAAAATCTCCATTAATTCAACATTTTAACTCGATTACGATAAATGAACAATTGTTTTATAATTTATTTCATTTTTTTGCTCTCATAGTTCACTGACAAGTTTTGCACAGTAAATATGTTTACATATTACCAGTAAGAGATTTCTGAACAAAGGGTGCATTACTTGATTGTAAAATAATTCAGAGAAAACACACACTATAATTATTTTTTGAACAACTGAAATTAATCTGCGCCGCCCATGCACGTCACCAATATCAAACCGATCAATCACAAAGCTTGTGTTATGCGTTGTCACAAAGTGCAGTTCAATTTTTTTAAGAGGTGCGGGGTATGTGACCGCGCGAAGGCTGTGCTGCACAATAAGCTTGCATGCGAAAGTAATTGAAAAAAAAATTTACCTGGAAAAACTAGATTAACTAATTAATTAGATTAATTCAATTTTTTGGAACCAATTCAATCATGAATATAACCACTTGAATAATTATCTGTGATAATTATGTGCCTACATGACAACTTTCTAGTACCTTATAATAGTTTCTAGTGCCTTATAAGAGGCTACCTTCATGGCTTTGTTGATTTAAAAATTACACCGATTATAGCGCAAGCCAAGATCGGATTTGGATCGGTACCAGCTGAGCTGACTGAAACAGCAAAAATATGCGTTATCCAACTGATATCCGATTCAAGTATTGGAGTCAGTGCATCTCTTAATTCAAATGACTTTTCGATTAATCGCCCAACCCTAATTAACACATTTTCTTTCTATATGATTTGATATGCCATTTTCATTATTTCAATAATTACATGTTTTAATATACTTGTTGGGACATTTTGATACAAGCACACACACTAGGTACACACATACACACCACACACATGCACATATACACACTACGTTTATACGCACACACACTCACCTCCCACTGGAGATGAGGAGGAATGTTCCGGATCTGAATCTTCCGACTCCTGTGGACACAGAAAGAAAGAGAGAAAGACACAGTGAGACAAAACACAAAAGTGAAAGACAGAGTGAGATCAGAGGATAGATGAGCAGCGCTGTTCAGCATAAACTCTACAGCTGAACACATACTGTATAGAAATCAATCAGATCCAACAGAGACTAAAGAAACAGTCAGGCCAATAAAAGCCAAGTGAAAATCATGTCTGAAAAGAATTTGAAGAAAAAGCTATTGATTTACAATTAAAGTTGTCAATGACACTTAACAATAAAGATTCATTTGTTAAATCAATTAGTATAAGAGATCAAATGGTGTCTGTTCAACGTTGTAAGAAATTAGTCTGCCTCGACCCAACCTCCACTCTAAATGGTGTGTTGATGCTCATTTGCCAAAAGGGTTGAATTATGATAGAAAAAATAAGTCAACAGTTTGTAGTCTCTGCATTGTTTGAGGCGAATACATCTTGACCAAATGATAACATTTATAGAATGGGGATGGGTGGGGTGCACAGAGAACTATAGTTTCAGCTAACAATTTTCTTTAATGGTCTACTTGAGAATATAATAGAAAATCACCAACATCTTGAACGGCCATAGGGCGGGGTAAACTGCTAACATTTGTTCATTCATTTTCTTTTTGGCTTAGTCCCTTTATTAATCTGGGGTCGCCACAGTGGAATGAACCGCCAACTTATCCAGCATATGTTTCACGCTTCCCGGATGCATTCACAGATGCCCTTCCAGCTGCAACCCATCACTGGGAAAAAAACTGCTAACATTATATGAAATATCGATTATATATGAATGTGTATGTAAAGTTTTTTTTTTAGAAAAAAGCATTTGAGCTGATGTGAAAGTGGCGCAGTGGCACATTAGGTAGTGCTATCGCCTCACAGCAAAAAGGTCGCTGGTTAGAGCCTCGGCTGGGTCAGTTGGCGTTTCTGTGTGAAGTTTGCATGTTCTTCCTGCGTTCGTGTGATTCTCCTCCGGGTGCTTCGGTTTCCCCCACAGTCCAAAGACATGCGGTACAGGTGAATTGAGTAGGCTAAATTTTCTGTAGTGTATGAGTGTATGTGTGAATGAGCTTGTGTGGATGTTTCCCAGAGATGGGTTGCGGCGGAAAGGGCATAAGCTGCATAAAAAAAAAACGTGCTGGATAAGTTGGTGGTTTATTTCACTGTGGCGACACCGGATTAAAAAAGGGACTAAGCTGAAAATAAAATGAATGAATGAATAAACGGACATTTTTTTAACAAGGTAATAATTAGATAAACAATATTATGCAGTTACTACATTAATATCAGGTATCAAGACAAACTTGAACAGAAATGGTTGTTAACTGTATAAAAAATGTAAAGATATTCCAATAATCTACAAGAAAACAAATTTGTGTATACTGTAGGAAATACAAAAAACAAATCAATTTAATAAGCCAAATAGTAAACCCATACATGGCTAATACAAGACACTAATTAATATGTATATCACACTATATTTTAATAAACCTGCTGTCCCTGCTGCATTCTACATTTGTTAAAAACCTTTAAACCAATCACAACCCCATTGCATACACTATAGGCATTCGTCCAATGGCATAAGCTTAGGAGAGCGAGTGAGAAAGAGAGAGAGAGAGATGGATTAGTTCAGAGAGAGCAGATCCCTCATTCACTCCTTTGCACCAGAGCGACTGTGTCTGCGCTCCTTCATTCATCGAGTCCGAAGCTACCGACACCAAAGCCACACAAACCGCTCCACCACAAGCTGTTAACAACTACATTAAAATGAGTGGAACTGAGCTGGCCAGAGGAAAGAGATTTAAAAAGCAGCAAAAGAGAGACGCTGAACGAGATCTGCAGTCATTTTCACTCTCACTTCGTTATGGCTCTTCTGCAGGTACACTTCCTTAGGACAAATGCAGGCTGAACAGCCTAAGGGTTATCAATTACTGATGTCTGAAAGTACTATCATTTGATACTGATTCGGATCATTGTTCACTGAGTCACTTTGAAGCCCAATCATTTATTCATTTATTCAAAGAGACTCATAGGTGATCGTTATATATTTGCTGTATGATAACGTGCCATGGCTATAAAAGGCGCAATGATACAGCACCTGAAAATTATGCGATTGCCAAATTTCCGTCACCATAACCAACTTGAACACCTCCTTGCAAACATGGTGACATTTTAGAGAGATGACTCAGAACATTAAATTTGATGCAGATTCTGAACTGTGCATATACGAATCGGAATAATATTTGCCGGCCGATTTTCAGGTGAATAATATCATTGCGCCTGCTGCAGCCATGGTACAACACCAAAGTTCCTTGATTTTTACACCAGGATGACAGTTTAATTCCTAGACATATTGACAAAGAAAACAGCAACTATTCTATTGGTCTTAGTACATAATGCAGCTACAGAAGTAGCTCAGTCAAACTTTGAATAGAAAAATTATCAAAACTCTGGTCATTTTTGAGCAAGATGCTAATGTAGGGCTGGGCAATAAAATCGGTATGGATATTTATTGACGGACACCCTTTTCAATATCAATAAACAAGATTTGTTGTGAGGTTTTGGTATAAAGTGCTATAATTTTATCAAATTTATTAAATAAAAAAGGATGTAAGGATGTCGCCAGAATGGCTTTTTGCTTTCTTTTCTTGTGCATCCCAGCCACTAGCTCCCCATCTGAAATATTTTTTTTTAGCATATGGGGGTAATAGAGTCATTTAACTTCACAACTTGTAATGTTGCAATATGTATTTGAATAATGATGAGTAGTTCCTTTACTTAAAAGCTCAGATTTGATTACCTTAATTAGTTTTGTTGACAGAGTTTGATGTTTACTTTATCATTATTATTGACACCTTACAGATGTTGATCTACCTTTACCATTGCACACACTTTGTAACATTTTATTTATCAAGTTTGAGAATGTCTTTAACGCTTATATTTATTTTATAATAAAGAGATCAGATATTTTGTTAAATATTTAAATAATATTGTTATTATATTTAATGCTTTTGACTATTAAAACTCTTTGGCTTAGAAATGTAGGTAAATTAAAATAAAGGGGTTAAATAAATATAAATCGTAATATTCTTAAATGTATTGATAAAAAAATATTTAAAAATGATTCCTATAGAATGATTTGTAAACATTATATTGTGATTTTTTTGTTTTATTTTTTTGTAAGATCCACCAGACCTATGCTAATGGTCTAATCCAATTCAATAATCTATGCTAAGTGCTTCTGTCAGACCCGGAGATCAGCTGAATGGATTAAAAATTTGTTTCTTTAAGATCCTTTTTTGGTTGTCAATTGAAAACACAGTGATACTTCCTTGACTCAGGTCTTTACATATTTCTCACCCTCTAACCGGCACACTTCGCATTACTCCAGTGAGTACTGCGCTCTGTAAACCTTGACACTTCAGTCACCTCAGCCTTCAGTGCATCCCTTCAGCTTCAGCTAATGCTGCGGCCTGCAAACGGTCAATCCTCCTGAGCTTCCTTTGAGAAGGGTGAATCGGGGACGTCCCATCTGACCATGCAGAGTTCAGCTAGCTCAAACCAACACTCTTTATCCTGACCATTTAATTAGAGCTTCAACTGAAACACAGGCTGCGTCTGACACCGCCTATTACGCAGTAGGTACTGCATTCGAATTAAACCAAACCACTAAGTCGTTAGAAAAGTAAATTCTATACAGAATGAATGTAAAAAGTATGAATGGAATTCAGACGTACTACATACGCCATTTTGTCATGGTCACATGACCTACCTGCGCCAGTTGCGTTGCTTTACTCTCATTCTCGAATTCTCTTACAGGGCATCATGAGATAGCACAGCGTGCATGGGATGCGCACTCTAGAATCTCACCGGAAGTAGTAAGTCATCCGGGTTCTTCTTGTATACTGATTTTCGAATTCTATGAATTCAGCCATACTACTCGGCTCGCATAAGGATTTTAGGGTACTATATAGTATGAAAGTATGCGGTTTTGGACGCAGCAACAGTGTCTACCGTGAACTTATCAGTGCCTTTTAATACACTTATGTCAATATTAAATGTCACAATACCGAATATATCACTGGGATATTTCTTAGCAAAAGAAAAAAAAAATTATTAATAATACTTTTAAGTAAAAATAATAACAGAATTGTACAGTTTGTATTTGTCATGTAAAATTGATAATATCAGTAATTCATTTAACAGCCTTAAGGGGAATGAAGTGACATAAATATCAGAATTCATTTGAAAAAAAATAATAATAATCAAATCTGTGTTTGGAAAATGAGTAAAAAAACTCATGATTTCCACAAAAATAATAACCAGCATAACTGTTTTCAGCACTAACAATAACAGTAAATGTTTCTAGAACTGCAAATCAGCATATTGATTTCTAAAGGATCGTGTGACACTATATAAATTTATTCTAAAGCATTTTTGGTTTCACTTTTTAGCAAAGTATGTCCAGAATGTTCTTGGTTTCGACCCAAAATTTTAATTGTGCTGTTTGTCCAGTAATTTTAAGTTGTAATAATCATATAAAATACTACATTATTATAAATAAAATTATTTAAGATTAAGATTAAATGTTATTTAAATAATGGTAAAGTTGTAACAATAATGAAAATGTGAATAAAATTCACAAAAACACTAGATACTGGATGATAACACAACTCATTTTATGAAATACTGCAGGCCTGTCACGATACCTATTTTTTTGTTGTACGATATATCGCACCAAATACATTGCGATGAATGATATTATTGTCATTTTAAGACCATTTTATGCCACTCATTCTATAATGCCAGAATGACAATATAATAGAATCATAATGCAAGTACACTCTTCCAAACACATCATATTTTATCCTTAAGAATATTTCATTTAATAATAGTCATTTTAACAATTACTAATTAGTCACTGAATCAGAATGTGAAATAAATAAGAAATGTTAATGAAAAAAAACAAAAAAAAAACAAAGTATAAAGTAACCGAGGTTGCGATATCTGCTGATCTATTTTCAGTTGTCAGACGCCACATTAAAATATACTAAAGTAATTTATAGTAAATATAGTGTTTTTTTTAAACCATACTGACCACACTAACAGCTCCAATATGGATAGAGCTGTTGCACAATCAGCTAAAATGTTGCTAGAATTGTTTTTTATGTATAGGTGTCAGAGGCCACCATCTCCGGCCTTCTAAGCATTACATCATTCTTTCACTCTGATCATGCACACCTGAACAGAATCCCGTTAATGACCCACGTACCCTTTATAAGCCAGCACCAAACGCTCATTCAGTGCGAAGTCTTGTTTAGCCCCGGCCAGCATTTCTGAGCGTTATTCCTGACTGATTCCCTGTGTATTACTCCAGCCTGTTTCTTGACTCTGCTTCGCCTTCTGCCTAGTGGTGGGCAAAGCGAGGCTTCGTGAAACACTGAAACTATCGAAGCAAATGTGTCGAAGCTTCGAAACGTTTCGAAACACCACTCTACGGCGACACCTAGTGGTCATTTTAATTGTATTTCACTGAAACAGCTTCAGCAAAGAACAGTTGAGCAAATTAGGGTATGAAACCCCACTTTGTAGCCATAAATCTGCAAGTGGTTTAGACGAGCGGTTAGAGTCCGTGACCACTATGCGGGAATAATGGGTTCGAATCCAAACTGAAATAATTATTTTGAAATGCTTTAATAGCAGTTGGTAATGCTTTGTTATTGTATCGTTTTGTTTCAACATTGCTCTGACATACGAATAAACACCTTGTAAATAAATTTGTATTGTTTTGTTCATAAAACAGGGTTGTTGCTAGATCAGATACAGTCGTGGCCAGAAGTTAACAATAATTATTTATATTATTAATTAAATTTCCCATTGTATTTTATTAACGTATATCCAAAACCTAATCCCATCACAGTACTGTAAAAATATGAATTATTGTTTTACAGTGTTACAAAAATGATGCTAAATTGATGGCATATCCGTAGCTGTATCCTATCTAGACTACACCATAAAACAGTAACATGATTAAAATATATTAAATCATGATTTTGTAGTATTTGGACTAGTCGGGATTCGAACCCAAACAAAATTATAATACAGCACTGTTGTGCACACGCACAGTCCACTAAGCCATACAAGATACATATACGTTATTGATCATGCCAGTCAAATGCAGATTTTCCGGGTCTTGAAACGCCTCTGAAATGATCAATGCTTTGAATCGCTTTAGTCACGTGACCAAGTGTTTCGAAACACTTTAGTCACGTGACCTGGGTGTTTCATGCTTCGGTGCAGTGTTTCGAAACACTTGCGCTTCGGGATCTCGACACTGTGTCGAAACGTCAGTTTCACGTCAGCCATCCTTACTTCTGCCTGCCCACGACCCTCGCTTTGTATACGGACTCTGATACTCGCTGCCTGCCCACGAACCACGCCTGTTATAAGGACTCTGATGTTTGCTATCTGCCCACGACCCACGCCTGGTTCACGGACTCTGATACTAGCAGCCTGCCCTCGATCTATGCCTGGTAATACTCACTGTGTCTATCCATCGCCAGTCTCTTGTCATCATAGACTGTTGTTGTGTGTCTGCACGTTAGTGCATATTGTGTGTGTGAATGAGAACTTGAGTAATAAATACTGCATAATGGATCCCTCCGTGTCAGTCTTCTCGTTACAATAGGCAATATATATTGCCTTACCAAAAATTATTGAGGTCATGTCCATGTATTGTGCTATAAGCTGATATATTGATTATTGTGACAGGCCTAATATACTGTGCAAATCTATTGTATAATAAGAAACAAGATGTAAATCAACTCATTTTAAAAATACAAATACTGCCTATCATTTAGAAGAATGTTATTCCACATCTGTATGACTTCTGCTTTTTTTCATATAAAATACATCACTACTTTCCTGAAGTATACTTTCAAAGCTTTTTGCTTATTAACCTTCTTCCAAATATCTTCTGTTTAGGAAAAAAAAGATGTACAAAACTTGATTGAGGTTCAAATGCAGACGTCACAACATATGGACTTTCTTCTTCTGTTCAAAGTCTTCTTCTTTTTACCACCACAACTATCTGTGTTCTTTTCCTCTCTCCTCCATCTCTCCTCCACCCTGCTGGGGTGGAAAAAGTGACAGTGTTCTCCACAACTCTTCAGGGGCTCCTCATTTTCAGCATGCCTGTGGCAGCACTGGATTACCGAGCCCTTCCTGGACGTGCAAACGCCCTGCTCATCACAGGAACCTCAGCACCAGCATCTACACATTCACAAATGACACGTGTGGAAAAACCTTCAACTGAGATGAGCTCCGTCACTTGACCGTTGGTGCTTGCATAGGCAAAGAGTCTGTTCAAATTGCTTCATTTCTTTCGCCCATTTCCTTATACTGCTATAAATAAAACGTCAATAAATGTAAAAAATGTAATACTGAAGATAATATATTGGTATTTGGTACTACATTGACTTACAATTAAATATTCATTCATTCTTTTTCTTGTCGGCTTAGTCCCTTTATTTTACGCAGCGGATGCCCTTCCAGCCGCAACCCATCTCTGGAAAATATCCACACATACACACACACACACACACACACACTCATACACTACGGACAATTTAGCCTACCCAATTCACCTGTACCGCATGTCTTTGGACTGTGGGGGAAACCGGAGCACCCGGAGGAAACCCACGCGAACGCAGGGAGAACATGCAAACTCCACACAGAAACGCCAACTGAGCCGAGGATCGAACTAGTGACCTTCTTATTGTGACACGAAAATTTGTATCCATTTCTCAGTGAATATAGGCAATGTATTTTGGTGCATTTAAGCAAAGCAGATTTATTAAACATATTTATTAAAATATTATTTTAGTCACCAAACGTACCTAAAATTTTAAAAATGCAATTAAATTCAAGCATAATATTGCAAAAAATAAAAATACAAAATTACGACCTACAACAATTTTTTTTCATTTATTTGCTTCTCTTGATTTATCCCTTTTTTTATGTATATTTAATATTTTTCTATAACATAAATTTGGGTGTACTAGTTTTTGAACCGTTAGAAATGCATTTAGTTTTGCATTAAATGGGTTCGTTTTGACCTGCAACAAGGAGTTCATTGCTGCTTTTAAATCATGTTGCACTGTGTCTGTTAGATCAGCAGATGGCATTTGCAACACCGGCGTATTGATAGTTATTACCTGCTATTCACACACAAAGTAGGCCTGCCTGAAATTATAAATTAGGAAAGGCTCAGTAATACATGGGACAGATTTTCTATTCTCAATTTTCAATTAATGTTTCTTCCCTTTGTGCTGCTCAGTTTTAAAAGTGTCCACAGATACCGGAGGGCTGATCTCAAAAGGAAACATAAGTATTTTACGTTTTGTCAGTTTAGTGGCTAATTCATACGAATTCATACAAGTTCAGTCATACGAAAATGTACAATTGTAAAAAGGAGGCGTGGCACCCAACTCCACCCCTAACCCCAACCATCACTAGGTGATGAGCAAATCGTACTAAATTGTAAAAAATGAACAATAGGAATGAATTAGATCATACAAATTCATACGAACTAGCCACTAAATCAAAAAGTGACAAATTTAATTTCAAAGAAATAAATGTAGCCTATTGTACATTTTTTAATAATAATAAAAATGTATTATGTTTAATAAATAAATAAATAAAACAGCACAATATCAGGATCAGATCTGTATCAGTCAATACTCAAAATGTTGGTATTGAGATAAGATCGGTTCCAAAAAAAGGGTATTGGTGCATCCCTAATATATATATATATATTATGACTAAAATAAACTCACTTTTTGCAATGAAAGATTTTGGTTTATTTTAGAGAAAATAAAAGAGTTATCAGAAATACCATGAAAATAATTTTAGTTTAGAGTTTATTCATGTCGCTCTCATACACACACACATAATGCCACAAATCAGCTCAATCACACACTGAAACACTGAGGACCGCATCTCTGAGGACAAATTTATGTTGTGCCGTCAGGTGGGGGCAGGTTTACTAGCTTGTTATTTTCGAATCTCTTCAGTGAGTATTTGTTTATATTTATGTGTAATGGAGCTGAACCCAATGGCCTTTTAAAACCGGTCTCACAGACCCCTTCACCCCAGTCCAAAACCACCAGCGCTAGACGATGCAGGCTGAATGCGCTGCTTACCGTGTGTTTGTTGAGCGCAACCAAGCTGTCTGCTGCTGGTTTAGAAAAGGGTGCCAGACAACTAAATAAAAAAACACTCTTCTCAATTTCTGCCTCTGAATATCTGAGGGTGGCCGCGTTCATTTGAAAAGCTAATATTTACAGCCGGCAGCTGTAGCGCGAAAGCTAGAAAGGCATGTCTGCGCACACGCTCGCATACAGATCCTCAGATCCATGCGGACGGTTTGCCGGGCAGCAGACAGGTCAGAATAGCACCATTCACCTTGGGCCAGGACCTCTCAGACCTGCTAACGACCACCGTCCGATCATCCCTGTCAGCCAGACGAAATGATATTCACCATACATAAATCACCCAGCCACAGTGAGGGCACGTGAGCTAATGGGGCGTCACACGTGTACCAACTTTCAGCCATATTTCTTGTCATTGGAGTATGGGAGTGAGGTGGACTTTTCAGTCACATACACAAAAAAAAATCAATTCAAAGGTAATGGGAAAAGACTGCCAATCAGAAAGGGAATTGAAATGAATAAATTTAAAGCTGTTTTCGATCAGAGTGACCTCCATTCACCTCCTGATTCAGCGATGATCAAACTAAACCACTATACCACTCCTTATGAAGCTTGAAATATTAACATATAGGGTTTCTAGGTCTAATGAGGCCTCTCCTCATTAGAATTGGGAAAATGCTGTCAGTAGCTGATTTTGAGCACTGTTAAAGGTATAGTTCACCCAAAAATGACAATTTACTCATTTTCTACTCATAATCGAGTGGTTTCGAAACTTTATGAGCCTCTTTCTTCTGCTGTACACAAAACAGATATTCTGAAGAAAAATTAAAACATGTAACTGTTGACTTCCATAGTATAAATGGTTAAAGGTTTCTAGCTTTCTCCAAAATATTATTTCAATTATTTTCGATGTATATAAGTGAAATGCAGATTTCTGAAAGCAATATTACCCTACTCAAGTATGCTGATGACATGGCTGTGGTTGGAGTAATGGTCAAAGCAAAGAAGAAGCTAGAGAGGGCCTACATTGAGCACACAGAACATCGAACCGAATGTGAAATCTGTTAAAACCCAGCTCTGACATTTGAATCCTTTAATCTCAATGCATACAGATCTCTTGGAAGAAGCAAACATTATGATAGGCAACATCCAGAGAAACAAGAAACACACTCATGCAGAGATGAGACATAGTGGCTCCACTCCATATGGGTGGCAGGACACATGCACTCACACTCCTGAGGCTTGCAGAACTGACACGCGGCAGCAGCTCGAAAGCCACAGAGTTCCAGGTCTGTCCTATACATCCCACAGCGCCGCCTCATAAACATTCAAAGAGAACAAAAGCTAAGTCAACATATTCAGGAACACGAAATGAATGAAATGTTATCCTACTACAGATGTTTCATACTATGGGTTGGGAAGCTACACAGACACTATAAAAATACACACATTCCTGCTTTTTATTTTTATTTTGGATGCACAGAAACAGCCCCAATGGGTTCACCCTAACTCTCAAGAGCCTCAAGATAAAGAAGCATCTATGTTTGCAAATCTGTGGGTTTTCTTGAAAAGTTCATAGATTTGTAGACATGTTTTGGAAAAGATGGGAGCATTTAGTTCTTGAAAGCCACATTACAGGAAGATCAGATCTCAGTTTGCTTTTCCTGCAGATGCAGATTTTAGTGTAGCTGTGCTAAAAAATGGTGTGCTGAATAGGGTTGAGCGATGTCGACCAATTTGGCATCGTATCATGTCTAATGTGAAACATAGACATCATGGAAACATAGAAACATTTTACCCATAAACAAATCATAAATAAATAAATATAAGTTAAACACAAATTACCACCTGTCCATCCCTTTTTTCAACCGGAGGTTGGTCGGTAAAAAAGATGCACAACCAATAGTATCTGAGGTTTTCACTGAAATTACTAAAAGCACAAGTGTGAAAGTGAAAGACTGAAGCAGTGTACTGACGCTGTAACACGCTACCTGATAGATTCACAAGGCCAAAGTGTCGTCAGATAGAGAGAAGATCAATTAAATATCACGTTTAACAACTATAGTGAGACGCGATCCAGCAGTACATCCTTGATAAACTGTCTGACGTGCACTGCTCTCTGGAGCTAAGAGTGCATGACAGTTTGTGTGTGTGTGTGGTCACGTGATGTGCGTTTTCAGTGGACGGAGGGCTATTTAGAAATGCTAGGTAAAACACGGTGTGGATGTGGACCATTTTCATTCTAAAATGCCATTTTAAGACTAAGACGTATTAGTATAAATTGCTAATGAGTGTGTATTTTTCACAAGCAGGTTTGCGACGGGGGCAGGGCGGAGGATCGGTGATGCCGGCTCAGCATCGTGTTGTCTATTGGCCATCGGCGATGGACGATGGCATCGTCTATCGGCTCAACCCTAGTGCTGATGTTATTAAATTCCATGTGAACAGGAAGTTGTTGAGACTTTTATTCCAGTTCCCTGACGTTCTTTCAATTGAATTAGAATATTGGGTAGGGGGAGGGGCTTTCTTTTTGCTCATTATTCCCTCATAGCAAATAAACGGTAAGAGAGGCATGGTTATCATGGCAGATTATTGTGCTAGCAAAGTAACACCACTCCAAACACGGAAGCAAATGGTCAGAATTTGATTGAAGATCACAAAAAAATATAAAATAACATTTTTTTTTTCACCAGATGAATAACAATGTGCGCTAGCAAAACAAACATTGTACATTTGGATTTCACATGGACTTTAAGATTTGTGTGGATCAATAGTTTGATTGGTTTTGTCTTTATTGTACTGTCCTTAAATTTTTTTTTGCCAAAATGGGAATTTTATAAAAAGGCAAACATTGAGTTCACACTTTTTAAAGCAATAACAACAAAGCACATACTGTTTAAGGACAAAATGTTTCCAAAACCAGGGGTTTTCAAACTGCAAATCACTACAAAAAGTTACAACAATGAAAACAACAATAGATAAGATAAATGATAAAAGATTAAAATCCATAGAACGGAAATAGTAAAATAATAATATTAATAATAACAACGGTCATAATAATATGATAGTCAATGACTGCTAGTTCATGGTTTCCGCTACATTTATTCTTCCATGGCGGGGCGCCACGTCAAAATTCCTCTCCCCACGACTCCATTACAAGCTTCTCATTTAATGTTCTCATCTCATTCTGTTTTTTTTTTTTTGTTTTTTTTTTAATAGCAGGTAATAATCGCACCAAAAGTTATCAAAGGGTAAGTGAATTATAACAGCGCAAACTTTTCTGTAACCGACCGTAGTAGTGCTGTGCGTCATTTGTTTAACCCTTTCAGGTTACGTGCTGACTGACTGACTGGCTGACTGACAGGTGGGTGATGCGTCAGCAAACACGACGTAAAGCCGTTTCACTTTACTTCAGGATGCATTAAAACCGCTCGGTAGGTCTATTGGAGACGTTCATATATGTTCAAGGGAAATCTAATAAATGTTGGAGACATACTCGTTATATAAATGCACTAAATCGCACTTCAGCAGCGTTTATTTGAGAGCGCACTGCGCACAAGAAGATCTGCGATTGAGCAGCGTGTATTTGAGGGTGTGCAAGAAGTTTTGTGCACGAGCAGAGGAAATTGGCGCGCAAGCAAAGAGATTCGCATGCTCGTAGGCTATTACATAAATGCGATCCCGACTCACAACATTTTTTATTGAAATAACGCCACAGATAGTTCTGTGTAAAAAAGGCCTGCCACCACAGCTGGAAAAAATCCTAGAGGAAACACTGTAGTTATAAATATTACTTAGTGCTCACCAGAAGAAAGAAACTCAAACAGGTTGGATGTTGAGTAAATAATGACAGAATTTTCATTTTAAGATGAACTATGCCTTTATATGTTAACCACCTCAACAAACTAAGGGGTCAGTCTTTTTGTCAGAACAGTTGCTGTGAGTACATCTGTACAATGGTTTTGTCTCCTTTGAACACAAATGTGTTACTTCCTCCACACTGTTACAAACGAAGTCACTACAGGAACTAAAAGTGTAAACAGTCCTGTGTCACTGGAACACTTTGTGCTTTTCTAAAGGTAATAGAACAAACACTTAAAACAAGATTGTGTATAACAGCGTTGTTATCCCACCCTGAAAAAACTTCCTCACAGCCACTGCATTGATATGCAAGAATATTTTTTTTTTTCAGAATTTACCATGGTTAAGAAACCATTTTGTACAGTTACTAATTGTCTTTATGAATGAAAAAAAATATTTACCAGATAAAGAAAAACAGATATCCCGCCAAATAAACATCATAGAGAAAGGCAATGTTTTAAAAACATAACTGACACCAAAGATCACACGTGACAGTGCCATGCACAGCTCTTGCTCAGGGAACCATAGTGTAGTGTAGAAATTAACCATTATATACACATTACATTGTTACTTGTAATTAGGTCTGGGAAATGTGGCCAAAACATTAGCATAAAAAAATCTATATTCAAATCAGTTGATATCATCTATTTATTATCACCATGATTTGAAATGTTCCTGGATAAAAGGGAAACTGCTGAACTGCAGTTAAAGTAGAATTAAAAATGAAACTGAATTGAAAAAGAAATTATATGAAACTCTGGAGGAACCAGTGGATGGCATGGTTATGCAATGACGCTAAATGATGACCTCAAAACTATTGACCTTATTCTCCGCCGACGAGCGGGCACTGCCATTTGAATCTTTTTGGCACGAGACTTCCGGTCTCATTCACTTCCATTCATTTTTAGACATTAAAAACTGCTTGTTTCGTTGTTTGATGTTGCAAACTGATATTTCCTTGTTGTATTATTCTACTTGGTCTGTATAGTCATGCAAACATTTGTTTGTAGAGCAAGTAGTTTGACCGTTTTTTGCCATTTATTATTCCTAGTTATTTCTCCCATAGGCAACTGAAACGGAAGTTCTAAGACAATCGCGAAAACGCGCATTTCCGCATTTGAGAATAAGGTCAATTAGCCCTCCTGTAAATTTGTTTTTCTTTATCAAAGATTTCCCAAATAATGTTTAACAGGGCAAGGAATTTTTCAGTGTTTTCGATAATATTTTTTTCTTCAGGAGGAAGTCTTATTTGCTTTTTTTCAGCTAGAATAAAAGTAGTTTTTAATTTTTTAGGGTCAAAATTATTAGCCTCCTAAGGAGTATATTTTTTAGATTGTCTACAGAACAAACTATCGTTATACAACGACTCAATCACCCTGAACTTACCTAATTAACTATGTTAATTCTTTAAATTGTGCTTTAAGTTGCATACTAATATCTTGAAAAAAATATCTAGTTAAATATTATGTACTGTCATGGCAAAGATAAAAAATAAATCAGTTATTCTAAATGAGTTATTAAAACTATTATGTTTAGAAATGTGTTGAAAAAAATCTAAAAAGCAACTGATATAATTATAATATTGTCTTATTCAGATTAAGGTACATGATTTGATTACTGATGCAAACAGTCAAAACAATTAGCATTTTACAAATAACTAAAGATCAAATCATATCAATATCTTGGCTGACCAGATGTAGCTAAATATCCTTTAAACTATATTTTATACCATGGATTTACTTTTAAGAACAAAACCATTGTACAGCAGCATGACTTCTCCATCTCTCTCTATCTCTCTCTCTCTTTTGTTGGCTGTCGCTCTCGGTCTGCGAGTGAAGGCTAATGAGAATGCAGTGTGCTCACCTGCCTGGCTGAGATCCTGATGCTCCTCATGGGTAAATGGAGGCAGCAGTTCCCTGACAGGCCCTGTGCTGCTGTCAATATTCACTCATTCAACCAGCAGTCAGTGAGAGCCACTCATCAACTCCCTAACTCGCTTTAAGGAAGAAAACTTTATGCAGCTGCTTAAGAGTGCTTAATAAAAGGACTTGAGGTTTTGAGGAAGAGAAAAAAATGCTCATTACATAAGAAATCGGGTTAGGAATTAATTCAGAATGTTCACATTGACTTACATTTACATTTGTACATTTCATAACTGAGGGTTCTTTATGTCATTATTTGTGCTGTAGGGGTCATTGTTTGGATCGTCATAACAAAATTCTACTTTTTAGGCACTGCTCATTCTCATATTATTTATTCTGTAGAATAAAGTTTTTCCTCAATGGACTTTTACTCTCCCATTTTTCCTCTCAAACTATTGTTTAATACAACATGCAGAGTTTCTCCACTGTCCAAAGCACATGAATATGAGGCATGAAATTGGCTGTCAATTGGTAAGCATTGAAGCGTTTCTAACACCACATCATTTTATACAGAAAAAGTTGGCACAGCTAAGGGTGGTTAACTCAAAACAATAATAAAAGCCTTTATTTTCTAGTTAAAATGCCAACAATTGAGGGAAAAATAAAACTAGTCATTTGCATCACTGGGCGATAAAAAAAAAATCTATTACAATATAATCATCTCATATCCTAACAACGAAATGCATCACAGTTCACTGTAGTAGCTTTCCTTTCAATTAAATCAATTTCAAGAGTTCACACTTAGCTAATGATTGATTATAAAGCTTGTTTGGCATGCTGTCCTCAGAGAGCCCTGAGCTCTTAAGATCCTCGAGCCCGGGCCTCCCTCTCATTGCAAGGCGAGAGGGGAGTTTGAGTGTAGTTGCTAATGAACAGATAGCGATTGCTCTTAAGAGATAATTACTTACTAGGAGCATGTCTATGGTGCCGATTTGGATTAGTCAATTAACTTAAGTTGCATGTTATTGGACGGTGGGAGGATACCAGTGGGCCCGAGGGAACCCCACTTGAGCACGGGGAGAACGTGTAAACTTCGCACAGAAAAGTTGGCTGGCTTTGTAAGGACTAGAACCAGTCTTCCTAGACATTCTTGCGGTGCTGTGAGCCACCGTGCCACCCATATAGGAAAGGAGGAGGTGTAAGGGTGAAAGGGGGGATTCTTCAAAATGAAGATGACTGTGGTATGAAACCTAGGGTATTTATAGTGGCTAAGGAATCGTCTGATTGGTGAATTATAAATTGGATAATGCAGAATCAGCCACAAGCAATCATAAGCATGTGATGCTCTCAAAATTAGTTTATAAATAAACTTCACTAATAGTTTATTTATATACTGAGCACATGGAAATGACCATTAGATTTTTTTTACTTATTAAAGTATATATATTTGCAAATGTACTCATTCATATGTGATTATATTTTTTACTCTATAAGAAAGTTTGATTAACCCTTATGTAATGCTCAAATTGACTACCCTTTCATTATGTTGGGGGCTGTGTTTGCCCCATTTACTTCCATTCCAATCACATTTTGATTGCAAAGCCATGACATTAAAATTGATCATGCATTCTTGATTGTTGGTGTTTTTTTCCTGTTGGGAAGAGGTCACACTTTTCATTTTTAACGTTTGATCATCAGTTGGCAGCATTAACCCTTAAGACTGGAATGTGCAAAAAAGTTTCTGGCTTTTATATGGAGTTCAGTGGAGTAAAACTGCAGATTAGAGCATGCATGCATAAAAATGCTTACTATGTTTACAATTTTCTCAAACATATCAAGGTAAGTGCGCAAAGGTCCCTCTCACACTCGCTCACATACACACACACACACACACACACACACACAAACACACACCATACTTCATATAATCATATAATTTTTATTCAAAAAGCTTTTTTGCACTGCAAGTAATGATCAACAGTACAAATTAGTAAATTTACCTTTTCCTAACAAGGAAAACCAGCAACAATCAAGATTGCATGATGATTAGTGTCATGGCTGTGTAATCAAAAACTGTGATTATAATGTAAGTCAATGGGGCAAAAACATAATGAAAGGGTAGTAAATTTGCCCAAAATGTATTGTTGAATTTTTGAAAGTTTCCAAATCGTTTTCCCAAAATATGCATCAAAAAAGATTTAGCTCTAAAAATCATTCTCTTTTTCTGAAACAGAGAAATTTGTGGCCAAATTAAGACTCCAAATCCCCCAAGAGTAGATGAAAACATCCCCAACAGCACATAAGGGTTAAGAATAAAGAATAATTATTTATATTACAAAACATGGCAGGTCGGGCAAGGCAGTGGCGCAGTAGGTAGTGCTGTCGCCTCACAGCAAGAAGGTTGCTGGTTCGAGCCTCGGCTCAGTTGGCGTCTCTGTGTGGAGTTTGCATGTTCTCCCTGCCTTTGCGCGGGTTTCCTCCGGGTGCTCTGGTTTCCCCCACAGTCCAAAGACATGCGGTACAGGTGAATTGGGTAGGCTAAATTGTCCGTAGTGTATGAGTGTGTGTGTGAATGTGTGTGTGGATGTTTCCCAGAGATGGGTTGCGGCTGAAAGGGCATCCATTGCGTAAAAAACTTGCTGGATAAGTTGGCGGTTCATTCCGCTGTGGCGACCCTGGATTAATAAAGGGACTAAGCCGACAAGAAAATGAATGAATGAATGAACATAGCAGGTCTGATGAAGCAAATAGGACATGATCTGCAAATAGCAGAGATGAAATCACTATTTTCACTATGATCTTATTTAAGCTCCTGTTTACATATAAAGCTGCTAGAATGGCCCTGACAATCCCCCAAGCTGAATTCAATAAAAAATTAAAACTGAAAATCAGATTTCATAGATGACACACAGAGAACCATCAAGATTTTCAGACTCTGTCTGGGGAGGGGGTGGGGTCGGATACATTCCCCATTTCATTGTTATTACACATAATACTTTTTTCTATTTTTGAATTTGGTTTATTTCTATGTTTGAACTGTTTGAGTTTTTAACAAAATCTGGGTCAATTTCATGTCAATGGCTCCTTTACAAAATGTATTTTACCTGCTGTACATGGTGATATTGCATAACCCTTTCACTGGATATAACATTTAATACTTCAATCAATGAAAATCTGCCAGATTTGAAATGTTTAACTATTAAATGTTACTTTTCAAGTTTAAACATTGAAATGCTGCACTGCACTTTATGCTCAGCTTCTCTGCAATACAGCCCGACTTCTTTGATCTGACTTGAAATCTCCATCATTTTGACATTGACAGGCCCTGCTAAACCACTGAAGCTGATCAGCCTTAAAAATGTAACCAAAAAAAAAATTGTCTTTAGGAAATAGTTCCCACAAACATGAAAATGTCATTAGCATCCACATAATGATTCATTACTGTGTCTTTAAAAACATTGCATCTATACTTATTTAAAATAAGTTTAAACAATAAAATTATTGAGATTTTTTAGGAACAACTTAATTGTTTAATCGATTTGTGATCAGAAAACATGAATGAATTGCTTGAAACCCTGCATATTTACAGTGCGTTTTATTTAAAATTTGTTTTAAAAAAGGAGAGTAAATTTGTTTGGGTCTTAAAAAATATATATCTTCTGTTGTTTTTCACAAAAAGACAAAAAAAAAAAAAAGTCATACAGGTTTTTTGGGAAAGACTCGAGGGGTATATTACATAACCTTTCCTTAGATGATTTTTAAAATCAAACTATTGCATACCAATATAAATGATATTGCCTCATATCAAATTGTTAATAAAAAATTTAATAACACATTTATAATCTTCCCTGCAGGCAAAACTCACAGAAATTAAGATATGTAGTGAGCAACTACAGTCACAGATGACTAAGTTATCATATACAGTAATTATCTGTTACCCAGCAGGAAGATGCAAATAATATTACCACTAACTTATATCCTACAAAACACTTCTACACAGCACTGCAGATAAGGAAGACAGATTTCTTTGCAACTTTGGGATTGCTACAGGCAGTATTGATGTTACTACAAATGCAATATGTATGCGCTAAATCGCGCTCTTTGCAGATAATACAACTGAAATGGTTTTAAAAAGGGAAAAACATCACAAGCAAACATAAAAGATGAAACTTCAACTCATTTCACTGAGATGCTGCATTCAGGGGCGTAGCACCAAATTCTTGGCCCTGTACCCTCTCAATGTAAGTGGGCCCCCTACACATTTTTTTTTTAATTATTTGAATATAAACATGCACAAATAGTGTTTTAATCTATAATCAAATAAGATTATAATAATGACTGGTTCTTTCATTCACCACCAAATTGATGCATTTGGCCTACTTGAGCTCAAATACCTTTAAACCGTAGGCTACATCGGGTTTGTGTACTGACATTTTGATCCATGATACTGATGCAAGTTTTGATTTAAAAACATTTATTTTTGAACAGGAGAACACGAGACAACTGTACCCTCAGAAATGTTAGCTGGCCTGGCCCCTAATTTACTTACAGCAACAAGCAGCCTGGTTGACAAACTAAGCTAAAGATTTAACATTAGCATACATACATTACTGGGCTCGAAATTAACTTTTTTACTTGGTAGCACTGGTGCTCCCAACTTCAAAAAGTTAGGAGCATCCCAAAAAATTTAGGAGCACCCATTTTCTTTTTAGTTATGCGCCGATCTTGATTCTTAATGGCCGATTTTGATTAGCACACGTACATCTCAGAGATGTCTATTTGACGTCTGCATTCACATCTGCAAGACATACAAGACGTTTCCTATCAGATGTGAAATAGAATTCTATTAGACATCTTTAAGATGTTTGCGATTCAGAATGTGTGTAAAACTGACATCATACAGACGTCTGCCAGACGTTTGTATACAGCAGGTGCTTTCCAGATCAAGAGATCTTTAACAGACATCTTGCAGATGTATACAGACACAAAATTTCAAATACAATGGCATTTCAACCTTTATACCAATACAAGGGATAAATTAAGTATATAATATCTTATATTAGTATTACTTAATTGTTTAGATTTTAAAAGGCACATTAACTTCTTTCACATTTACACATGGATCGATAATTGCAATAATTTGACCATAAACAGCTGAAAAAATTTATTGGAAATAAAAATTCATTCTGTCACAAGGGGGCGCTTTAGGAGCGCTGAAATATTACGGTTTCCCTAGTAATGACTGTACACAAATCAGCATTATATGCGACCAAAATGGTCGCAATTTCGAGCCCTGCATTAGCAGCAGCTGTCTGGAGTTGACTATGTTAACTTTAATTAGATGTAGTTTCATAACAAGCAAACTCAGTTCACCTTTTGAAAAGAAAGCAGTCATCAGCTGCTTCCCCTCATTCTGCCTCCTTTCTTTTTCCTTCCTGTCTTTCTTTTTTTGAAAGCCCGATTTGGGCTTTTTGCGCAGCATGATCAGGCTCTAGACTCACTGCGTTACTTGTTTGCCGCCGGCTGCCGTCTATGGGCGGACTAAACCATTTCGGGAAGGGGGGGGGGGGTGTCATCAATATATTTTGAAATAAATAATGACATTGACATCAATTGGAGGGGCAAATTAATTCGAAGTAGGCTACAAAAAAAATAATAATAACAAAAAATTGGTGGGATTTTAAAGGGCCCTCTCCCTAGACGGGGCCCTGGGTAGTCAGGTCCACTTTTCCCCCCACTACCACGAACATGGCTGCATTTAAAAGTACATGTACAAAGATTATTAGTTAATCACAGTTTACAAAGTCGTGCTCTAATAACTGCTGCAATAGTCACACACACACACACACACACACACACACACACACACACACACACACACACACACACACACACAGCACTCAGTCACAGCCCTGCAGACTGCCTGACACAGACTATGAGGTCAAGAAATATCCAACTCAGGTTCATTAATGATACAAATACCTGCATACATTTCGGGACAGCACGAAATACATCCTAGGAGGTACATTTTTTTTTTTTCGAAAATCCACCGGAGGCAGTTCTGTACACCTTTTCAAATTTCTCTAGCGAGTGCCATTTGCGCCTGCTGTTCTGGCCGCAGTCGACTGACTGACTGATCGGCCGACCGATACCCCTCACTCACCCCCTTCCTTAAACCCAACCGGTAGTGTTCTAAAAAGCACAGATTGACACGATCACCCCCTTTACTAATCCCAACCGACAGTTTTAAAAAGCAATCTAGAAAAAGAAAAGCCCATGTCTTATTTTTACCACATTTTCAAGTTTTACCATATTCTCCCAATGTTATTTACTTGTTTATTTTATTTTATTTTTTGCCATTTGTTTTTAATTTAACTGCTTTCTAGAACTGTTCTTTGCCGGACTCAAACCCTGTTGTCGTGGTCAACTCCTCCCTGCATCTCAAGTTCACTGACGTTCGTGTGAGCTACTGGGCAAACTGGTAACAGCAGAAAAGCTGTCCACACTGACGCAAGTGGTCAGCTGGTAGAGTGAAAAGAAACAGAAGCCGTCAACGATATCATACCACCCTGTAGCATTGGTTTTAAAGATGAAATGCAGCCATACATACTTTCCAGAAATGTGTAAGGGGTACGTTTCCTACTGAGTCTATGTTGGACAAATCACACAAACAAGAGTGACATTTAGCTAAATATCAATAGTGAGCACAACTGCAGATGTGATGTTGATTTTATACAACAGTTCAAAAAAGTAATATTGACTTTGTGTATTTTTGACTGAAACAGTTCTAGTTAGTTATTTTCAATTGAAAATAGTTTCAAGATTAACACTGGAATTACTAGAATTCTAGAACTAGAATGGCCATAACCATTCATATAAGAAACTACATGTACACTGGGGGGAAAAAAGTATTAAACACGTCACCATTTTTCTCAAGCATACGGGGCTGTTGACTTAAAAATTTCACCAGGTGTCGGTATCACCCAAAAAAAAATCCATATATGCAAAGAAAAATAAACTAATTAGTCAACAACAAATTAGGCTATGTGTAATAAAATGAAATGACACAGGGAAAAAGTATTGAACACATGAAGAAAGGGAGGTGTAGAAAGGCAGTGAAAGCCAAGACAGCAACTGAAATCTCTCCGAAGTTATTCAGCAAGCCTATGCCCTTCCTCACTGTAAATGAATATTAGCTGTGTCAGTCCAACATCTACAGTACCAAAATGATGAAGATGAAACCATAGTGGAAAATTCAGCAAGACAATGATCCAAAACACAGCCAAGGAAACTCTCAAATGCTTTAAGAGAAAGAAAATCAAGCTGTAGAATGGCCCAGCCAATCACCTGACTTAGATCCAATAGAAAATACAAAATAAAGATCAGATTTGATGGACGAGGCCCACAGAACCATCAAGATTTTTTACACTCTGTTTAAGTCACATATGAGAGTCTACAAGAAGTCTAGCACTGAGCCAAATATAGCAGTGTAGCCTGCAGGTACATTGTGTTAAAGATTTGCCTAAAGATTTTAAGAGATCACAGGATTTAAAGGCAGCCAGAGTTAGTGCACTGGTGCAGTAAGTAATCAGGAAGCTGCTAGTTTGCTTTCAAAGCATAGTGTTGGGAGTTGTTGCTGTTGTTGGGTAAATAAAGAGTCTGCCAGCTGTTTCCAGTCTCGCTCCATTTTATGGGTCAGACGCGGCACCAAAACCCCAGCAACACGAATCTGCAAGTATTTATCAGTTATTTGTGCTTTCATCTTCCACAGGTAACAGTGATCTGCTCGCTCTCCTCTTTGAGAAATATCTGCTGTAAATAGCAGCCCCATTAGAGAAACACAAAGAGTACTTCTGGTAAAGAGCTCGTCCACTTTGCTCCAGGATATTAATGGTTGAGACAGGAAGGAGTTTACTCCACTCCGCATCACTAAAACGACTAATAGACTATACTTCACAAAGTTTCAGTCATAACATTATTTTCCAGTCTGCATTATAGACAGAAAATAATTTAATTGTTTTAAACTAATTACATTAGATACTTGTTAATGTATCACATTAAAAAAATGGTTCGTTCAAAAATCCATCCAAGATGTAGGTCTCTTTTTTTCCTCAGTAGAAAATTAAAGAAAAATCTTAGCTGAATATGCATGCAAAACAAAATGAATACCTATAGGTCCTGAAAGATGTAGCTAAATTAAAGTATCATACTGTCATTAATGCACTCTGTGTGGTTTTCTGAAGCAGTAAATTAACGCTGTGTTTACACTAGTATATTTTCGTCCATACTGGTCCACATAATACAACTGAAAACACCTGAAACGTGATCATTCAAGCACACTTGATATGTGCATACACTGCTAGTATCCGTACTTGTTGTCTACTGGTTGCATAATGGTCTTACGTGAGGGGTGTTACCAATATAGCTTCATTCTAAAAATGCAGCCCTATATATATTTCTGGAGAACGTGAATTATGTAGCAAGCAGTATGTAGGGCTACATTTCATTTTTTAAAACGAATGCTACAGAGCGGTGTGACGCTGTTCCTTTACGTGCTTACGTGCTTACGTGCTTTACGTTCCTATACCTCCATATGGAAGACTTTCCTGCTAAAACTTACCATTTAGGTCGGCGAACTTGAGATGCAGAGAGGAGACCACGACAATGGAGTTTTAACCCAGTTAAGAACAATTCCAACAAGCAGGTAAGCGGTTGGGTTTAGGGAAGTGGGTGGATTGGTCAGTCAAACCGTCAGTCAGCTAGTCATTCACAGCAACCTCTGGTGGATTCACGAAAACAAAAACTGCAAAAAAAAGTACCTCCTAGGAAGTATTTGGCGCTCTCCAGAAATGTATAAAGAGGAACGTTTTCAGAATAAGCCTGGGTTGGGTGTTATGTTGCACGTGTGTTTTGTGGTGTTTTTTGTTTCGCTATCACTTTTCTTTTCCGTTTGTGTATTCCGCCAGTATTCCGTCATGAGCTGGTTCACTGCATGTAAAAAAAAATTTTCTACATTTTTCTTTGGTTAGTTAGTTTAGAGGGGTTTAGTTAAATTGCTTTGCTGCATTTATTTCTTTGTTTTGGCAACAATCCTTTTTCATTTGATTTGGCCATTTAAACTACAATTCTAAATCATATGTATATTGTTTAATAAAGTTATTTTCGTTTCACATATCCGTTTGTTGCGATTTCTCCTATTTTCACCCGGCACCAGTAGAAACTCACTTAATTGTACGTCTACTCCAATACAACAACCCAAACACATAACAGGGACTTAATAAATTACAAAACAATACAATGCCCCACCCCCATTTCAAACAAAATTAAACTAAAATGGGCATTGTCAAAATAAAAAAAAATTCCCAGGTTGTTAATGCAAGAGTGGATGCCAAGTGTAATCAAAACAAAAAGTATGCATTTTAAACTTACTAGTCTAAAAAAACACCTAAAAGTAATAATCTTATCGGTCATTTCTTTGCATAAGAGCTCAAGATATAATCAGAAGCAATAGGTTTTTTCATTTCATTTTGTTTTGTGACTCACAAAATTGACACATTGACTGTGATTAAATGATTCACCAAAAATCTTCTTTCATGTTCTTCTAAAGAAAACTCATTTAAATTCATTAAGCAGATCTGTAGAAAATTCTGAATAACTTTGTCACAGTTACACACTAATTTGACAATATGTAACAAGTTTATGAGATCGAGTTACCTTGTGTAATAAGTTACTCATTGCCTTTGGCTTTTAATGCTTACATCTTCCCCAAAAAAATGTAACTTGTATGGATTGACAGGACTAATAGAAATTAATCTGAGCAATTAAGTTTATGAATAGTTAGTAGTTAGTATAGTAGGATTACTTCTCTGATATGTTAGTCATGTGGGACTTTCTACCAGAAACACATGATCTGTCCCTTAAATAAAACATAAATACAGTGAATAAAAAGTATTTCATCCCAAAAATGTCTAAAATGGGCTGATGGTTGATTTCTATGAGTTTCTATAAAGGAATATGTTCTCAGATTTTTGTTCTTTATTAAAAACACTTTACAAATGTACAAACCTTGTTATTGTGATTGTCCTCAGCCCAATTGAACCTATAGCTTTAATAGTTTTGTTATGCTAAAATACTAGTTATTTAGAAAAAAGTCTGGCCCTGTCACAGTTTTTATGAGTGAAAATGTATGTTTCTTGTAGAATGTACCATGTACGGGTTTAAAATAGCTTTAATGTCCAGTGTTAAGTTCATATTTATGATTATGTTTATTTATGTAGCACCGTGGCCCTCTGAGACACAACATTACTTTCCACTGTATGTCCACACATGTAGCGGAATGACAATAAAGCTCAACTTGTCTTGACTTGACTAATAAAAGTTGGTATGTTTGATACATCAAACTTAAGTTTAAAAAACATTATCATAGTCAGAAGATTAGGTTGTTCAACCAAATCCACTTACTTAAAAAAATAATAACAATGTTACAAATATGGTGTGGTTAAGTAAAATAATGCAAATTTTGTAATATCAATAAGTCTCTGATGACTAGGGCAAAAGAGTTGCCTTAAAAGATTTAAATACCATCACAAACACTCCACTTTTTTGGAAATAGGCTAATTTAAAATTTAGTCTATAGCTAGACATTTGTGTTTTACCATGTTTTTAATCCATTCAGCCAGTCTCTTGGATAGAAAATGGTGAAAGTCAACTGTTTACCTACGGATGTGTATTGGCAAGGGCCTCACGATATGATACATATCATGATACATTGGTCACGATACAATGTTATCTCGATATATTGTGATACAATAAGTATTGTGATATTTTTTGAAGTATTGCAATTTTTTGTATTAGTATGTGTGTCACGTTATATTGACAACTTGATAAAAGTCAGCAGACGAAATAAAATTCCAATTCTAATTTATTTTCTGTCGATTTCAATTCATTAGAACTGCACAGCGTGACTGAACAGAGAACTTACTGAAATGTATTAAATGCATATTGTTATTAAACACTTAACTAAAATGTATATGCCATTAAAGTCACATATAAATGAAATAAACATTTTATAAAACTGAAGCAAGTAAAAAAAATTAAAATGCATCAAGTAAACATAAAATTGAAACAGTTCTCAAATATGCAGTAAACTATTAGAAACTGACTGTGCGACTGACAGCATCGTGAACACTTTTCTGTGAAAACTGGTCACGCATATTTAAATTGATGGCATGCGCGAAACAATTTACATGCAACATGCCGGCCAACTGTGCGGCTACGTTCATGTTTGACGTTTTGCCTGTTACAACGACAGGTCCTTCCATTTTATGCCCCATTACTCCGATGCAGTTTTCAGTAACTCTGCAATGTTAGTTGAGGTAGACGGAAGCTTGTTAAATGATGTTATCCAGTGTAGTTTGCCATGAATTAAGAAGCTTGGCTTGAGGTCGCAGTGTCGCTAATTCATCTGCGTGGTGTCTTGTTAGGTGATAACGCAAGTTTGTAGTGTTTCCTGAATATTTTAAGATAGACTTGCAGAGCTTGCAAATAAAATTTTTTTTTTTTCTAATTTAGTATTCTGGTAGTGTTAAAACCAAAGTGCAGCCACACGTCAGCTCTAAAAGCTGAAGGCGCCTTTATATTTTCCACCACGCTCACTCTTGCTTATTTCTGATACCATAACACTACTTAGCATTTTGTTGATAGTGAGTTAGCGACATCTACTAGAGCAGAGGAGGAGGTTGTTTGGCACAACTTGAATCGATACCTCAGGTTAGACTATCGATACACTATCGTGAAAAAATTAGCGCGATAGTTAGATATATCGATATTTTTGCACAGCACTATGTTTACCTCATGGACTGTAAAATTAGCCTATTTCCAAAAATGTTGAGTGTTTAAATTTTTTCACAGGTTGTATTATATTTGAATGGGAGAAAAGAAAATTATTATTTTCATAATTAATCATAATCAATTCAATCCAGTTTAAATTGGAAAAGACTCAAATGAAACACTGCATTTTTCACAATTAGCAGCCTTCATTGTTTAAACAATTAGCTGTGCAGCTCTAGTCAAAAGGTCACCAGCAGAAGAGCAGCACCAAACAACAGCTGAGAGTATCTACAGCATTTTAATAAGACATGCCAAAGTAACAAGGAAGTTGTAGAGGACATTTTAAAATGTTAGTGTTGACAAAACAAGGATGTGTGAGAGAGTCTGCAGCTCATTTGAAACCCAGTTGGCACAGTCAGCGGGTTGATGATAGCATGAGCTACCCTTGGCAGGCGAGCGGTTTTTCTGAGTCTGCTCTGGCACACAGACACCAGTTTCTCCACTCCATAAAGTGACGTCCATCACAATCCACCTGTGCACAGAGAACTACAGGCCCTCCGATACTAAACATAAATCTCGCTCAATAACAAAAGCAGCTTGACAGTTCTCAAAAGGAAGGCAAGTACTGTGTCCTGTTGCATCATGAGATGTTACAGGAAAGACCAAGTTAAACAATGTACACAAACAGCAGTGTTTACAATAGCCTGCCGATGGAAATTAAGCTGTAAAAACAGATTATAAGACTGAAACACTGGTATGAAGCGAGAGCTACCAACACATTTACACACGCCTGCCTACATTTATTTATAAACAGCAATTGACCCTTCACTGCGCTTCTCTCCCTTGAGTTACTACAAGCTTTGAAGAACATCCCATAGGACTGAATCCGAGATTCTTATGAAGGCTATTATATTTAGGAAAGAATAAATAGTGAATGGATAATATTTATGGAATAAAGCAACAAAATGAAAAGCTTTATAGCTTGCATTATGCAAATCTGTATTAACAGGCATATTACTCATGTTCAACATGTTTTTTCTAGTTTTTACCACATAGACACACTTAGGACTGCTTGCCGACCCAGGCCTGTGAATTAAAATAAATAATGTAGTGCAGGGGTGTCCAATCTTAGTTACGGAAGACCCGGTGTCCTCGGCTGTTTCTCAATATGCGTTCTTCAGCGGTCTTGCGTCCTCGTGTTCTCGTGAAACGTCATCATCAGCTGCCTAAGTTCAGTTCCAATACTCAAGACCGCAAGTACGGAGGACGCGTGAAACTTCGCGGATGTGTTCTTGATATCGAGGACGCACCGATGCAGACTTCAGCACCGAACTTGCTCTGGAAGTCCCAGAAGTCATTGCGACTGAAGGTGGGAAGCGCTGCATTTTATTTAGATTTATTATTAAAGTTCATAGATATGACTTATTTACCTCAGGAGTTTCCCTAAATGAAACGGTGACAGTAAACATTACCATGGACATCTTAAGGAATAAACACATTAAGGGTGTTTGTTTGCTGAAATTCGTATTAAAATCTGTTTTATTTATGTTGTGCAACATATATTTATAATGTTTTTATGCAAAGTATATATTTTGAAAAGGGGAAAAACAATAAATCGTTGTATGAATGCTGTAATGTTTAAATAATTTACCATTTAAAACACGTAAATTAAAAATAGATGTGTCTGAAAGCGGTTGATGCTCCTGTTGTATGCGGTTCATGTGCATTTTGTGGAAAAAAAAAAAAAAAAACTCAGGCTCTTACAGATATATACCCAGGTCTACATTTCTGGGGACAGTGAAATACGTAACTGGAAGTACATCTGCTCACAGTGTTTGCAAATACACCAGAGGCCACTGTGTATGCTTTTTAATTATCTCAGATTATCTCACACTGAAAAGCAGTTGTGCCTGCATAATTTTACCGCATTTTCAGCCTGTTGTTTATTTATTTACTTTTTTTAGTTTTGTTATACCTGGTTTCTGGAACCGTTCTTGGGCGGACTGGAACTCCGTCATCACTGTCAACTCTGCTCCATGTCCCAAGTCTATTGGCGTACTAGGCAAATTGGCAATACTGGAAAAGCCGTCTGTACAAAGTTAAGTGGTCAGCTGGTATCGCTAAAAGGAACAGAAACCGTCTGAGGTGTCAAACCGCCCCATAAATATTTATTTTTAAAGACCAAATGCAGCCATACATGCCGCTGGCTACAAAATTCGCCCTTCCTAGAAATGTAGATCGGGCTACATATTAGGGCTGTGCGATTAATCAAAAATTGAACCGCGATTTGAAACATTGCGATTGGCTAAAATCGTAAGATGCTGTGATACGACATATATATTACTTAACTTCCCCCGCTCCGAGAAAATGCATGACAGTCATCAGTGTGTGACAGCCTTACTAACAAATTAAGTGAGCACACTTTCGTTCTGCCCAATCAGAATTGCGCAACGGAACATCCACAATAACAAAAAAAGCACGAACGAGTGTAAGTTATATGGCAATATCTTGGTTTCAAAGTCTCAGGAAATAGAACAACCAGCCCCTAAAAAAGCACCATAGGCGGCTATATGAGAAGCGTCTTGCTAAAAAATCAGGGCGTTGATTTAACATGGACGGAGGGGACGCAGAGGGGAACCAACTATTAAAATGTCACTTAAAAAAATTGTGCTGTCAATATTAACCTAGACATGCATAAAAGGTTAAGTCTTATCTCTTCTTGATTCACACCTCCCTGAAACACATATGAACATTACGATTGGCTGAGCCTTTCCCTGCTGTCATGTGAAAAGCTGTAGCTGCGTTCAGAAAAGCAGTGCCAAAACAGCGCAGGGGAATTTCCTGTGAGCCTGTGTTGAAAAAACTTGTTTTCCTTAATGCTGTTTCAGTCGGGATTTAGCAGTGGCGTCTAATTCGTGTTCAATGAAAGAAATGCTAATTATGGCAAAATGAGAGCAGTCTAGAAGTATTTTGCTTTTTGTAAGCGGCAAGCATCAGCATTGGCTTTAACCAATCACTACACAGATTTTTCATAATTAATCAAAAGAAAATTTCATAGAGTTTATACCACAGTGCACAAATATGATGAAGAAGTTTAGTATGTACCGTAAAAATCTGATCCAATGTTAGAGCATGGCTTGCCAGTTAAGATTACAAATATTTAATATGAGAATTGTTAATGTCTTTACAAATTATCCCGCTTATTCTGAGGTCAATCGCCAAGCAATAAACTTAAAGTAAAAATTAGTATTGCTCTTTGCAGTGCAATATTTGACCAGATGTTCTTTGGTTAAGACATGTTAGATCTCTTTAAATCGATCACTAGCAGACAGAAAGGGAGCGAGCACACGAGAGAGATAGTGTGTGCACATGTGCGACATGCTATCTACCTAGTCGCAAATATTTTGAGAATATTTAAAGGTTGGTCAATAAATAATTCCTGTGGAAGCACATGTCGATGTCTATGAGATTATACAGATGAATTAAGGCTCCAGCAACAGTCATTAGCTATTTTTCCATCCAAAGATGCATATTATATTCACATTTATTTAAATAACTGGGATAACGCATATAAGACGTGCGAATAAAACAGCATTACCATCCAAACTTTGTAAAATCTTTGTAGTCAAAGAGAACAAAATCATCCCCAAATATCGACAGTAATAACTAGGGATGCAACGGTATTGTAAATACAGTCATACCGCAATATTAATTTTTTTCGATATTACCGTAGTCGCATGACTCTGTAAAACTATAGGTCTTCTGAGAAAATTTGCTCAGGCGAATGAAGCGAACGGGAGGTAGCGAAAACTACAATTCCCATCAGCCTATGCTTGACCATCATCCCTTGCGGTCTGTTGTCGCTACAGATCCAGTAATGCGGAAATGGAGTGTGCTGCTAGAAGCGGGGATGAAAAAGTGTTGTCGCGTACTGAATAGCGGTGTTGTCGCGCGCGTACTGAATAGCGGTGTTGTCGTGCGAGTTCTTATCAGCTGTGTTGTCGCGCGTGTACTGAATAGCGGTGTTGTCAGCACACTGTTCAGATTGATGCAGACATGAGACCTCTATCTCACTCATGGTTTGTCCTCTCAAGTGGGGGAAAGACAACGCACAGCGTTACCCACTGCTGTCAACCTGGGCCAAGTCATATCTCTCTTGTCCCAGAAAATTCAGTCCCAAATGAGAGGGTTTTTTTCTGTTGCAGGGGACATTGTAAATACCCAGAGATACCAGCTTTTACCAGATTATATTTATATGATAATTTTCCTTTAAACCCATCTCTATCTATGTGAGTGAGTGATTAAATGTTGAATGTGATGAGTTTTCAACAATACTAAATTGAAACTTTATTTTTTTACATGGTTTAATATTTTTTTGTTATTAAAATTGAAGTTCCTGTTTCAAAGCTAGATGGCTAATTTGTATGTCATTGACACTTTTGGCACTTTTTTGGAGTATTTTCATAAGTTTTGTTTTTTCCTGTAAATGATTCAATAAATACCGTACCGTGACATTCATACCGAGGTATTATCGTACCGTGAAATTCTGATACCGTTACATCCCTAGTAATAACAGAATTTGCTGTGTGAATCTTTTCTTTATTTAATAAATGACTTGCACCTCAAAAGGCAGTATGCCACAGTGATCGCATAGTGTCGTTTGAAGGCGTCAGATGCGGAGCAAAGACGCGCTTGACAATTCTTAACTTCTTAGTGAAGTGCCTTTATTTTGAACATGAACTATCTGCATTAAATTATACTCTTTACATGTCACAGCTTAATGACCATGGGATAATTTGGGTCACATGGCCAAACCAGTTGAAAAATCCTGTTGGTAAAAGTCTTTAGGTTTTTCATAATGTTTTTTTTATTACTTTTTTTAAATAAAGCACTTTAAAAGGCTTAGATATCTATCACATGACCTCAAGAGACTTTAGACTCGCAGTCAAGTTTAAAGTCCTCAAGCTTGACTCAGACCTGTGAACATCTCTGTTAGTGTCTGGAAAGCTTTCAGGTGTCAAATCTCATTACGAGACAGCCATTACAATATTGCGTTAAGGTTGAGTAGCTCTGACAAGTCAGGAAAAGCTTGGACATTCCCGTAAAACAGTGGCAGATTAAACTGGAGTGGTTTGCTGTCTTCCAGCCACATTTACAAGAAACCAACCAAACAATGCCCTGCCTATCAGGTAAGCAAGACTTAACTGAAGGCAGCAAATAATGAATTATTATTAAATCCACTATCAGCAGGTCTAAAAGACAGAAAGCACTCACCACTGTCATTTTCAAAACACTGAAACCAAAACTGAAGTCGTTTCGTATCCAAGCAACATGCCTGTTACTGAACAATATCGCTGAGACAGTTAGCGCTGTTAGCACCCTCAAAAGAGAGAGCGAGAGAGAGAGAGTGTTTGACAAAGGCACAGATGGGTCATATAAACCAAAATGTCTTTTGAGATTTGAGTTTCGACTAATTCACTTCAGTCTGTCCTCAAGGCCACCACACAAGTCCACATGCTATTTCTTTCCCTCGGGGGATTGAGTCAACAGCGTGACCCAATACATACTGAATGAATCACTTAATGAACTTGGCAGCTGAGACACAATTCAGTACAGGGGAATTTGAGAGGAATGCTTTGTCAAGGTTTGTGGCGACTATTCTGGTTCATTAACATGTTGACCTGAAAAGCACAATGGCTCAGGTGTAAAGAGATTAAACTAAAGAGATGAAGGTGTCAGATTGAGGTATTGGCATCAAGTATGTGAAACGGTAGATGCAGTTTGTAATAGTGTATTCACCAGACCTAGTATTTCGGTACCAATTTGGTACAAAAAAAATAAACAAAATAGTACCAGGTTTTCTTAAATAACAGCAGTACCAAAGACTCAGTCGAAAGAGACATGCTGATCGGCGGACCAGCCGATGAGGCGGCTCTTGTTGAGAAGAAACCAGAAAAGCCACAATATGAATTACTAGAAAAGTAAAATTCGTAGATAAACTTTATGGTGGCTTGAGAAAGCCGAGTCTGAAAGTTTGAAGTAGCTTTAAAGTTTGAACAATTAAAGTAGTTTTTAAGAAGTTCGGAACAGTTTGTCATAGATAGATAACTACATATATGTTAGCAGGTTTCTAGTAAGGATTGTCCTGTTTCTTAATAGGTGGTAGCTAGGGTGCTCTAATTCAAGGTGTTCCCTGCTGAAAAATCCAGCTTAAACCAGCCTAGGCTGGTTGACTGGTTTTAGCTGGTTGACCAGCCTGGTTTTAGAGTGGTTATGGCCATTTCCAGGCTGGTTTCCAACTATTTCCAGCCTGGTCTTAGCTGGTCAGGCTGGAAAATGACCAGCTAAATCCAGCTAAAGCCAGCTTGACCAGCATGGTTTAAGCTGGATATAGCTGGTTTTGGCTGGGCTCCCAGCCTGGCTAGGCTGGTCAAGCTGGTTTTAGCTGGTCATCTCCCAGCCTGACCAGCTAAGACCAGGCTGGAAATGACTGGAAACCAGTCTGGAAATGGCCAGAACCCCTCTAAAACCAGCCTGGTCGACCAGCTAAAACCAGCCAACCAGCCTAGGCTGGTTTAAGCTGGATTTTTCAGTAGGGTTGTTATGCGGTTGCAAGGGTGTTTAGAGTGGTTGCTAGGCAGTGTTGGGCAGTAGCGTCGCTACAAGCAGTGACGCTACAAGCTTAACTACATTTTTCAGTAGCATCGCGGTAGCGTCGCTACTTTCTAAATCAAATAGCTTTCCAGTAGCAAAGTTATTTTATTAGTCAAGTAGCACAGTAGCATCCACACAAGCTACATTTACAGATTGCGGATCAATAAGTGACGGCACGGACATTCACAGAGCTGTGAGGCTGGTGTCTAGCCAATGAAAGTAAATCCATACGATGGCGAGAATGAGGAATTCTTCTTCTTTCTGTTTTATGATGTTCGACAACAAAGTTTGTGGTGCGTTACTGCCACCTCTGGTTGGCGACATCACCAACCAAAACTTGCTTGATGGAAAGATGACTGAGGGAGAGGAGTTTCTGAAGCAGGATTCCTCGCGACCATATCTCAAAAAGTACATGTTAAGATGCAATAACTTGTTTCTGTTTAGTACAGTATATTATTAACAGTAAATAACTGATTTGAACAAATATCCCTCATATGTTTCATTGACTGTTTTATTGATCTCTAATGATCAACTTGGATTTAAGTTGCTTTAATTTAAAAAAGAAAATTGTAAAATAGCTTAGATGTACTGTAGCTAAGCTACTTTTGCCATGTAGCTTTTAATTTAGCTTGCTACATTTCCCAGGGGGCTTTTAATTTAGCTTGCTACATTTCCCAGGGGGTAGCTTTTAGTGTAGCTAAGCTACATTTTTGGTAGAGTAGCTAATAGCTTAGCTCACTACATTTTATTAAGTAGCTTGCCCAACTCTGTTGCTTGGTAGTTGCTAAGGTGTTCAAAGTGGTTTCTCTGCAGTTATAGGGTGTTCCAGGTAGTAGTTTTTTTTTTTCAATGGAAGCCTATGGGACAGTTGCTAGGGTGCCGTAAGTTGTTGCTAGGGTGTGGCTAGTAAGTTTAAAAAGTATGACACAAAGTTATGAGGTCACAAAGTTTGGTTCAATGTTAAGTCAATAGGACTTTTCCAAATTTTTCCTGGTCAGTTTGTGGAAAACCGTAAGTTGGATCAGTTGGAAAAGATATAGCAACTGAATTTAGTATAGATTGGAGATTTGGAATAAGTTTGGTGGCTGTGGTATGAACGGTCTAGGTCGGAGTAGATGCATATAGAAATTAGTCTCAGAAGAAGACGATGATGGAAGAATATTAAGTTTATGTAGCGTAACAGTCTGTTAGCTTTCTCATGCCACCATAATTACCTCCACAAAAAAGTGTTCATGTGTTTGATTGCTGTTTTATTCTGCACAGCAGCACTGAAGAGCACAAACAATCTTAACTCGCCCTGACACTAAAATTCAGATACAGAAATAGCCTAATCTAATTAAGTTTTAAATGCAGCCTATTTTATGTCTAAAAATCCCTCTAATATACGTCTATAGCAGCATGATCCACAGATCATTCTGATTCATTGATTTTTCACATGCCAGCGCTTCTGTTAGCTGCATGAAGATAAAGAAAACAAAAAAAATAAGTAGGCAACAGTTCAGAGAGCACATTTTGTTGCCTATGGTTACTTTATTTTATACCGTTTTGTTTTTATTGTATGCCTATATGACCTATTTGACCTGTATGTCCCAGTTATTATGACTGAGATGAAATATCTCAGTTAGAATTAAATAAAATTCAACACAGGCTCACTGCAAATTTGTACTCCTGTTTAGATTTATGGAAAGTGCTAATTATGCAGCCAGAGGTAAATCTGGTTGCATTTAGTCTTTAAAATGAACACTATGGGGTGTTATGACGCAGCCAATGGCTTCTGTTTAGCACAACCAGCTAATGGACTTAGGACATGGAGCTGAATGGGATGAAAGTCCAGTGAAGAACAGTTCCAAAAACCAGGTAAATCAAAAGTAAAAAAAGTAAATAAACAAACAGACTGAAAGTGTGGTGAAGTCATGCCACTTCTTTTGAAAACACTATTGGTTGGGTTTAGGGTTAGTCAATCATTTAAACAGTCAGTAAATAGCAACCTGGCCTGGTCGGCTTTAGTGTATATTGTGCCCTCTGGTGGATTTATTTGAGAAGAGAACACACAAGAGAAATTTGAAATCATGAAAAAGTACACAGCGGGATGCAAGCAGATGTACCTCCCAAGCCCGGATTGGCCAATCGTGAGAACCGGGAGAGTTCCCTGTGGGCCGGTCCATTTTTTGCCTGCGAGGGCCGGTGTTTCTAGCTGCTTGCACTCTCAGCAGTCGCACTTTTTTTTAAATTTATTTATTTATTTGACCATAGCCTCACTCTTTTTATTCATTATTTTGCCGCAGCTCCGCTCTTCTTATTTATTGACTCGCAGCCCCATGAGCAAAATGCAGCCTGCAGGGTAATGATGATGTAACTATCATTCCGGCCACACAAGCATAACAGCGCTATTGTGGTCCAGTGGTCAGCACGTTGCGTTACGATGTTGATGATCCGTGTTGATCCTCACCCGAGTAATTTTATTTTTTTTTATTGTTAAGACATATAAAACTGTAAGGTTGTTAAACATTAGAAGTTCTAAAGCAGCTGTTTTCTTGAAAAAGAGGTGATAAGGTAATTTCCTATTCAGTTTTTAATTACACTATTTTAACATAGTCAATCGTGAACTAAGGTGGGCCGGTCTAATGCTTGAAACTCCAGGGCTGAAAAGGAGTCCCACTCCGTCCCTGGTACCTCCAGTTGCGCATTTTGCTTTCCCCAGAAATGTAGACCTGGGTACACAGCTGTAATTAGTCTAGGTTGATAACTTTTAGCTAAATGAAAGGTTTTATTTTAAATAATCACTTAAAACTGGTCTTGGCTTAAATATGTATTTTATAATAAACTTTTAACTGTAGTTGTAGGCTTTTTTAACTTTACAGTAACTACTTATTTTCAGTAATACATGTTCTGATATCTTAAGTGTGATCTATGATCTCTCTCTTTCTCTCTAGAAAAATTTTTATTCATGTGTTTTAAGTTAACCTAAAAAAATAACCGTTTCAACCATTTCAATGCTGTTCAACTTGTTAATAAAAATAATGTCTTGTTCAGTTACTAATAGTATGCTTCTTGTACTGAGAACAGTGGATTTTTCTTCTGAAATCTTTTCATGCGTTTTAGGTTTCCTCAGATCCCCTAAATGTTTGTGGCAAAAAATGTAAGAGCTAAAATGCAGTGAATTTTTTTTCATAACAGAGCTTGTGCAAGATAAGCTTTTGCAGTTAATATTACATATGCATATCTGCTTTATAACTGAATGGGGAATATGCACACAGACTTTTATTTCCAGCCAGCCAGCCTCTGCACTTCAGGTGAACTGCCTTTCCATGATAAAACTGCCACGTTTAAGATCTGATCTCTTTAAAAATCAGTGATATTCACTGCTTGATAAATATATGATATGTTTATTTTTCAATAGAGTTTCTGCACTTGCCTGCTGATCTTGACGGCCCTAGCAGTTAAACGTTTTACGCTTAAACAACTAAATGAATGCTTAAGCCTATTTAACTGAACGTATTGTAATTACATTACAACATCGATGCTGTGAAAGGAACCTTAATTGAAAATAGTCACATTAAGCTTTCACCGGAAGTTTATCATTGGCTGAAAAACACTAGCTGTGCATATACTTTATTTGAACAGCACTTAAAGCCCGATAAATGAAGAAAACTCCTCAAATGGAAAACATAATTTCATTACAACTGTAGAAAGAAATTAACTAATTGGATAACAAGGGGATGAACAAATTATGTTTAGATTTTTGTTCTAACAAAGAAATAATCTTTCAAAGTATTGAGAATGAATTAAATCTTATTAAAAAATACAAAAAGGCACCTTGTTTGATCATATTTTTAGAGCAATTAAACAGAAAACAGATTTTCTTGTGAGACAGACCTAATAAAACTTATTAATTTTATCAGATTAAAAAAAAAAAAAATCAAGAAAAAAAAAAAAGTATTTTGGAATGAAAACTAAGATTTTGAGAAATAAAAAGTTCAACAAACATCTTTTTTATTGAACGGTTAATTTTATAAAACCGATTACATAATTAGATTTGATCATTAAACTGAAATTTCCCAAAAACGCAAACTGCTTCTTGCTAACATGACAATTTCAAGGACTCCTTTCTTTGTGCCCGAGTCTGCATCGAACAAGCTAAATATTTATCAGTTTGAATAAGTTTCATTCAGTGTACTCATTGACCAGTATCCACAATGAAGGCTAAGGCGTTTCAGTCAGCAAGAGCGTGACAAAGACACACTGTCCAAAAAAAACGCTGTAGCTGAAAGACGTGGCTGACATGATTTTACCCATTGTGTCAAAACTACAGCCACAACAGACTGTTTATACCTAAAGCACAGAGAGAGTCTGTACACTTGACTTGCTAGTGTGGACATGTATGTATAGTGTAGCAGGTCGACTGTTGGACATCTCTAAAACACTGCCCTCTGCCAGCCACTTCTAGAGCCAATGCACACACACTCAGAAAGACCCATGAAAGGCCCATGATTATCCCACACCTTAAATCTAACAATTTGCGAATACTCAAAACATTTGTGTAAATCGATTACCTCAAAACATTTAAAGCAGCTAACTCAATTAATTTAAGATAGGATTAAGTTAGAAGAACGTTTGTGTATTTTTGTACTGAACAAATAAATGAACTCATGCAAGTTGCTTGCATAAACAGGTTAACTGAAAGCTTCATGATTAATTACTTGTTAATGATCAGAAATGAGTTTTCACTTATATTTGAGAGAAGCCAACTTCATTTAAAGAGCCCATATTATGGGTTTTTGAAAATTACCCTCCTTGTAGTGTGTAACACAGCTCTAAGTGAAGTAAAGTATCCAGCTAAGGCTTAAATCTGTAAGAATACAGTGTTTAAAACTGTTGATTCATCTATAAAAGAGTCGACTCATAGTGCTTCAAACGAGTCGCCTTGATACCGATTCATTAGGTGTTTCGCCATGACGTACGAACGAAACCAAGTTATTCACGTGCACGCGCAAACCCGGGAGATTTCAAACCTGAGGCCCCGCCCTCTGACGCAGAAACCCAGACACACACACACACACACACAAACACACACACACACAAACATGCCGGTGGATTGAAGTCACACTGCAGATGGATATATTGAGTCTCTACCCAAAGATGAAACCTCAGCATTATAACCAAGCAGCTGGAAACTACTGGAAACTTCTGGAAACTACATGCTACAAAGAATACTTCATCAGCGTTTGTTAAAGAAAGGATCAGTAAAGAGTAACTTACTGATGGATGTCAGGATGGATTTTTCTTCCTCCATTTCTCAAGTGTAAGTACGTGCGATTAAAGTTGCCTCGTTGACTCTAGCTTGCAAATGTATTTAGTTGTGATTTGTTACTTGTAACCGCGTGTACTGTATCAGGTTAACTGGCTATATTCTCTTATCGCGTGCAAAGTCACGTTAAAAACGCGACGCGTGCTGCTTTGTTAACGGAGCTCCGTGGACGAGGAGTAGTGTGTGTGTCTGTGTGTGCGTGTGCGCGCGCTGTCGTCCGGAGGTGTGTGTGTTTGTGTTTGTGTGTGTGTGTGTGTGTGTGTGTGTGTGTGTGCGCGCGCGCGCGTTGTCGTCCGGAGCAGGGTTAAGTGCGTGTGTGTGTGTGTGTCTGTGAAAAGAGCAGAGTGAGAAGCTAGGAGATCTCCTCAACTGTTTTTTGAGTTTTTGCTCAATAAAATAGTTAATCGTCTGAATTTTCAAGTCCATAGTCTGTATTTACATTGACCCACTGGCAGCTAAAATCCATGCCTACACTATCGAGCGTGTATGAACTGTGATTACTTTTATATTGCTGATTAGCTGTTTGGCATTTCACTCTCTGACTGAAGGCAGTCGACCAATCGTAACAGACTGTCATTGGTCCAATCAGCGCAGATTAGCTTCGCGCTAAGGAGGGGTTTGGGAACAAATGAATCACTGGACAATTCATACAGGAGTCGCTGGGATAATTAGGTAAAAATAAATGCAGATTATAAGACCATGAAAGTGTTTTTTGACCTTGCATGGATATTAAACTGTTGTTGGAGACCCTACAACCAAGATATGACCCTATTTTATGTATAATATGGGCTCTTTAACTATTTATAATGCCAGGTTTTACAATACAGCATCACTCATTAAAAATTCCAGCGTATATAGCAGTTACAGCAAATGTAAATCTAATTTGATACAGAAGATAAGGAAAATATCTTGCAAGTCCCAAGAAATATGTCTATTGTATGGCGGGGCTATATTGCAAAAAAACATCATAACATCATGATTCATATCATTCAGTATAATTATTAAATATTTTTATCAGATATTTTTATCAGATATTAAATTAATAATTATCAGATAATTATTAAATATTTTTAACAATACAGTTAGGAATATTATAATTTTTATATTTAATCAATTTCATTTACATTTTTTAATAGTCAAAAACAAAAATATTTAAACTCAATATCGGATCTCTTTATAATAAAATAAACAAAAGTGTTAAAGAGACTCTTAAATTTGTTAAATAAAATGTTGCAAAGTGTGTGAAATGGTAAAGACAGATATGTAAGGTGTCAATAATAAGTATAAAGTAAACATCAAACTCTGTAAACAAAACTAATTAAGATAATTAAATCTAAGCTTTCAAGTAAAGGAACCAGTCATCATTATTCAAATACATATTGCAACATTACAAATTGTGAGGTTGGATGACTATATTATCCCCTATGCTAAAAATCTTTCAGATGGGGAACTAGTGGCTGGGATGCACAAGAAAAGAAACCAAAAAGCCACTCTGGCAACATCCTACATCTTTTTTTGTATTTTTTTTTATTATCTCCTGAATGCTGCTATTTGCACTCATTTTACCGTGTGTTGTTATTCTGACCTGAAGTGACAAGCGCAAGTGCCTGGTTTCCTTCACCATTTTCAACGCTTTGCGCTCGTGCTCTCCTGGCATCTCTCATAAATAGGTGAACATCAATCGTTTTCTCAGAGGATAACAAACAGACAAATACTTGCTTGACAATCCTGTTCAGTCAATAAATACCGATTTTTATCACCTAGATTTTATTTCACCTGAATTTTATCACCTAGCCCTAATCCATAGCTTATCAGTCATTAAGCGTTTTTCATTTATTTATGCTTTCAACTTGCATTATTCTAATTAATCTCTGCTCCTACAACAGTAAATGTGAAAAAATGTAGTTTAACAAAGTGCCTTTTTTTACATTTTTACTAGTTTGAAGTAGAGCTGCACAATTAATCATAAAAAGATCACGATCTTGATTTGACTCCCTAGACGATCTTAATCCAGCATTTCTACTATTCTGTCAATCATATTTTCAAGTTCAGGAGAGAAGCAATGGTGGCCGCACAAGTCTTTATATTGTTTTACATACATTGTTCAGCAACGGGGACACCTCCAAATGATGTTGAATGAGTCACATGCTGTATTTATAAGATATAATTCACCTCAAAAATGTAATTTCTGTCTTTATGTAATGTATTTGCGACTGCAAAATCTCAAGTGACGTGAGCTGACCGTCAGCTCTTACCACAGAGAGGGCGCGCGCGCACGCACGCCTCTAAATGAACTAATGAAGTCAACTTTAGTGAACAGAACCTGCTGCATTGACTGTGAATAACAGGTAATCAAGTTTTAAATAACATTCAGTTTGTGGCACAGAGTGAAGTGCACACAGTATTGCCGATGTAGCTGACTGATTCCAGCCCAAAAAGTATCCAAAACCCGCCAAAATGCAAAAACCCACCCAGTCTTCTGTATTCACGAAAATCACACCAGTGACAGATTTTAAACAGAAAATGACAGATTGTAAGCATGTGTCTCAAACACAATAATTCAAAATCAAAATTATCATCAGCATTAATGAGCAGGACAAATCAAAAGTCTGTTTAAGTCCACCATTCCAAGTCTATACAAAATTTAGCAACTTAACCAACAGTACAGCTACACAAAGCCTATTGCTGTTTTACCACGATTGAGAATAACAATAATAATAGCCCACTCATATTAACCTTTATTTTATATCTACGATATAAAATATATACGATCTCGCGATTCTCATTTTAGCCAGAATCGTGTTGTTCTAGTTTGAATAAATTTATTATCTTTCATGTTTGTATTTGTCGAAATAATAAGTGTGCATTCAGTGTTTAAAGACTGGCTAGCACGTTCGCCTCACAGCAAGAAGGTCGCTGGTTTGAGACTCAGCTGGGTCAGTTGGCATTTCTGTGTGGAGTTTTCATCTGGAGCTCCAGTTTCCCCCACAAGTCCAAAGACATGCGGTATAGGTGAATTGGATTAACTAAATTGGCTGTAGTGTATGAGTGTGTGTGTGTGTGAATGCAAGTGTGTATGGGTGTTTTCTAGCAATGGCTTTTGACTAATTTGTAAGTTTAGTGGCAAGCACCCATGTAATAAGCAGGATAAAGTGCATCCAAGTGGTTGTTTTTGCAGAATAAAGATCATTAGTTTTGCCAATAAGCCGGTCAGGCTTTATTTTGCTATAACTGCCTGGAAGTATCCCTTACATAACTTATTATTAAACCATACAGATTTAATAAATACATTTAAATAAATTTCCTCAATGCAATAGGCCAATTTGTTTTTGTTACTGGTTTGAGCCTCCGCTTGGTCAGTTATTATTTCTTTGTGAAGTTTGCATGTTCTCCCCGTGTTTGCGTGGGTTTCCTCCGGGTGCTTTGGTTTCCCCCCACAGTCCAAAGACATGCGGTATAGATGAATTAAATAGACTAAATTGACCGTAATGTATAAGTGTGTGTAAATAAGTGAGTGTGTGTGTGGGTGTCTCCCGGTACTGGGTTGCAGCTGGAAGGGCTGCATAAAACCTATGCCGGAATAGTTTGTAGTTCCGCTGTTGCGACCTCTGAAATAGAGACTAAGCTGAAGGAAAATCAATGAATGAAGGTATTTTACACCCTTTTTCATCTATTATAAACTTTGTAATTTTTTTTCCCAAACAGTAATTTATTTTAATTATGTATAAAAATGACATTACCATTTATATTAATACATCTTGACTTTCTGCTAAATCTAAGAAGTCTCACCACTAGCCATTAAAACAAAAACTCAACTACCATCAAATAAAGAAAACATCTCACTGACACGCCAAATCAATAATTCAAATTCCATCAAAACTCATGAATTATGTTCTCAAGGCCTGTGAATTCTCTCTGGTCCTGCCTCTTCATTCATAGCTAATCAAAATAGTAAAACAATGCTCATAGTTGTGTTCTGGATCTGGTGGGAGTCGCTTTCTGAGGACGTCTTGTTGATGCCTTCTCAATCATACATATGGAGAGGCAAAATGTAAATGGCTGTTGCACGAGTGGAATTCATGAATAAACATCTGAATGACAAAGTTTCACAGATGCGTAGGGGAAGATCCACAGACACCAGAGATACTGTGCTCTAAATGCCAAATGCAGAGATGCGGGAAACAATTTATGTCAGACATTTTGACTCAATATGGATCAATTGAATAATGAATGAATGAATGAATGAATGAATGAATGAATGAATGAATGAATGAATGAATGAATGAAATAATTAATTAATTAATCAATGAACCAATGATGCAATTGTGTCTAACAAATAAACAAGAATGCACAACGTTTGTGGTGTTTTTAGAATCTTTTAAATTTTTGACCAAATATCAACAAAAGTCTGGTTTGACTTGATGAAATTATGACAACATATTTCTAAATCATGGCTGATTCTACAATTGCAGAAACAAACCTTAAAAACACACATTTTTCAAAAACAAAAATTAATGAAACAGTTTTGAATATTACAAATCATATCATATCTCGATAAATGCTTGTGTATTTAGAGACTTTTTGTCTTGAAAATATTAACTTAGGGTGCTCTCACACCTAGACTTTTTTTTCGGTGGGAAGCCTTCACAAACTGAGGAGCAATCACAAACTGAGGAGCGGGAAAGGGGGCGGGTGGAGCGACAACGCGGGGAAGCCTTCACAAACTGAGGAGCGATCACAAACCGAAAGCGGCGAGAGCGTCAAAGTAGCCAGAAGTCATTCATTTTCAATGAGAACCGGCGGCGAGGCGCAGCGCGGCGTGTCTTCTCCTGTGTGGGAGTCGAGGAGAGTTGAAATCAAGTCAACTTTATGGCATGAGCTATGACGTGGTTCGGAGGCAAGCAATCAGAATGAAGTAGTCCACCGCTTGAGAGGAGTTCAGAGAATACAGACCTGTGAACTTTGGTTCCGACCACAGTTGTTCCCAAGAGTTTGATTATTGCGGTTGCCGGATTTTCAATTATTGAAAATCACGACGACGTGGGGCCCCCCCCGCGGTGCGTGCCCTACGCCACTGGTCTGATATCACCTAAATGAGGTGGACTCGGCTCAATTGAAACGAACTCTGGAGATTGTAGTGAGAAAGCAATACGATCCGAGCCTGGCTATATTACAGTGTATTATATGTAATTGGCATATATACGGCTATATGAAGAAAGAATTATGAGTAGAGCAGAATGTCATTCTTACCAATAAATGTTCGTTTCATGTCAAATACGAAAGTAAAAGCATGCTGAGCTGAACTATTAAAGAGAGCTGTTTATCCATCAGGAAAATTGACCGAACAGCAGTCTTGGTTTATCTGTTATTTCTCTCTATAATGTAAAGCCTATAATGCATAAGCCAACTGCTATGTATGATAAATTCTTACTTTTAATTTATATTTGGTGATGTTTGTGGGTGTCACTATTCAAAATTAAAGCGCAGCTTTCCGCTTATAATGTCTTATTGCTCATCTACATAAATTAAAATAAGGAAGCATGACAGCTGCTCTAATGAAAATAAACTGTGAAACTGACCAACGTGAAGAGAGTTTACTTGCACGTGTCTTGTTTTGGTCAGTTTAGAAACTTTGCTAGGTGAAAGCGAACCGCACCAAGAACAAAGAGCAACATTGTAACAATTTTAATCCGTTTCGGATGAAACAAATATATATATATATATATATATATATATATATATATATATATATATATACACATATATACACATATATATACACACACACATACATATACATATACATACATATATTTGATTATTTATTTATTTTTCCCAAATGATGTTTAACAGAGCAAGGAAATTTCACAGTGTGTCTTATATTTTTTTCTTCTGGAGAAAGTCTCATTTGTTTTATTTCGGCTTGAATAAAAGCAGTTATTAATTTTTTAAACACCATTTTAATGACTAAATTATTGAGAGGGTGCTCGCTGCATGCAGAGCCATTTGAGGAGAGGTGAGCTCCAGAGAGGGGGAGCATGAGCTGTCGCTCCTCCTCCTGTAAGCTGTTTTAATGCGTACACCAACCCCACCCCTAACCCTACCCCCAGTGACATCACTCGTAGAAGAAGTGCAAAAAAGGTGGAGCACAAGCTTAAGCTCCCCCTCTCTGGAGCTCACCTCTCCTCAAATGGCTCTGCAGCGAGCACCACTTGAAATTATTAGCCCTGTTAAACTGTATTTTTTCCGATAGTCTACAGAACAAACCGTCATTGTACAATAACTTGCCTAATTACCCTTACCTGCTTAGTTAACCTTATTAGCCTAGTTAAGCCTTTAAATGTCACTTTAAGCTGTATAGAAGTCACTTGAAAAATATCTAGTCTAATATTATTTACTGTCATCATGGCGAAGATAAAATAAATCAGTTATTAGAAATGAGTTATTCAAACTATTGTGTTCAGAAATGTGTTGAAAAAATCTTCTCTCCGTTAAACAGAAATTGGGGGAAAAAATAAACAGGGGAGCTAATAATTCTGACTTCCACTGTAGTTATATAGTTTTATCATAAAAGTATAAAGCCAAATAGATACAAACACTGCAAAGTAATCAGTCATCAAACAGTGAGGGGAAAAATACAAACAACAACTTGCTTAATGCTTAACATGGAATAGTGACTCATCTTATTATTCTCTCTAAGAGAGAATGTGCACCAGCAGTTTTACTTTCACTTTCTGAATGAATAACTGACTGGCTATAGACTCAGGAGAGTGTACCACTAAACATCAGACTAAACCAGGGGTCAGCAACCCGCGGCTCTAGAGCCGCATGCGGCTCTTTAGCGCTACCCTTGTGGCTCCCTGAAGTTTTTTCAAAAATGTTCAAAAAGATGGGGAAGGTTAGTATATATTTTTGTTTTAATATGATATCTATAGGAGGACAAACATTTTTAACGTTTTCAAATGCTGTAAAAGTGTGTAGAATTAATATTTAATTTCAACATTTCTGTCAACGAAGATTTGCGTCATAACCTGCGACACAGGTTTCTATCAGCAGGGCGGGATGCCGGGCAGGTGGCTGTTGTAAACAAACCGGGAGATAATAAAGCATGGAAAACCGTTCAGAGATGGTGACTACATGAAGGAGTCATTCATCAACATATTAGAACACCTATTTGCAGACTTCAAAAACAAAACCAAGATAATACAAAAAATTAAAGATATACCTCTCTCCGCTAAGACAGTGAAGGAAAGGGCTATTAAAATGGCAGGTAACATCACCGATCAGCAAACCAAGGACATTTATTCAGTGCCAGCATACTCAATTGCCTGTGATGTGAGCGATATTCAATGCGCTTTTATGCAGGTATGTGAACTCTGATGGGCCGCAAGAAGAAATTATCAAATTAATATCACTGAAAGACCAGAGGCTGTGCTGAAGTGTTTAAATGACAACGAAATCAACACCAACCACCTGATTTCAGTGGCTATTTAATCATGAAGGCTCATTATCTATTTGTAGCCAACTTAGTCATTTTTATAGTAGGCTAATATAGCTACTATAGATACATACAGCATGTGTTTGGCTTATATAAGGCTTTACATTTTTTGCGGCTCCAAACATATTTGTTTTTTGGGTTTTTTTGGTCCAATATGGCTCTTTCAACATTTTGGGTTGCCGACCCCTGGACTAAACTAAGAATCAATAATAAGTAATTGTTTTTCAAATGTTAATACGCTGTGATGCAGATGCTTTTAATTCTTAAAAATCAAAAGGTAAGATAACATCGTTCCTTTCAAGTATTTCATAGATTTAATGTCAGGAACGTTGTATCCCCATGACAATTTCTAGAGTTTATGCCAATAGAAATATACACTAATAAGAAAATTTGGGTTGTGCAGAAAATGATATTGTGTATGGACAATGTAACTGATGAATTTAACAAGACTAAAATATCTGGCTTGTTGTCTAACTAATCTATTGTGTTAATCTATTGTGTTATTATCCCTGTGAAATGATTGGTAGATTGTAATTCAGAAATTAAAAACATAGTTATTACATTAATGTATGTAAATAAAAAAATACTATTTGGCCATTTCATATTTACATCTGTTGTATTTTTTCTAACGCAATTAACAGTCCAACAGTTCTTTGAAAAGAAATAACAATTGCAGATTGATTGGGATGACTAATAAACTAATAAACAATCTACAAGCATAGATAAATACAAACAAGAAACAGATATTCTAAGCAGTCTAACAGTAATCAGGTAAAGTAAATGAATAATCAAATGTAAAATAATACTGCATAGTCTTCATTGTATAAATAATTCAATCATTATTAAAGTTACAAATGGTTCAATTTCTATGCCTGAATGCTTTTAAAAAACCTCATCAAAAACCACACTATTGCTACCACACTATTGACTATTGCGAATAATCACATTGCGATATTGATGCTGAAAATACAATACTTTGTCCAGCCCTAGTGAAAAAAACAAACCACATACCTAACAACTTCACAAAACACGTCCTCTGAGCAACAAAATATTCCTTTGCGCCACATACAGTATAATACAGGGATCTTTTCATCCATCTTTAACCTCTCAGCCCAAAAGAAACGCTCCTATTCGGTTGCCATCGTAACCATAGGATTATTGGGCTGGAGTCACTGTTGGGTATAGACTGTGTTCTGCCAGAACAGCTGGAGCTCTGATAATATTTGCAAACACCGCTGGGCAAGGGGAAAAAAACGGGCTTTAAGGCGATGGCGAACTCTCTTGTGAATGCTGAACGACGTGCCCTTCATGCAGCCTCTATGAAATATTCACAGCTCCTTCTATATTACACATATTACTTATGACAGTTGCACAGAATGACAAGATAAATGCCATGGAATTCCACTGACTGGCATCTTCAGCAGAACGACGAGTAAAAACACACCCGTCAATGGTTTGCATGGGAAGAAGTGGTGGACAGGTGGTACTGACCAAGCCTGACACCGATTCGCCAGCGCTAGAGGCTAACAACTGCACACACACACACACGCACAGAGCGAAGCAGTCAGAGCCCAAGTGCAAGACGTGGCACCTGCTGGGTTCTCAGCTGCCCGTTTCCCCCGCCTGCCATGCCACCCAAGAGCATGACAAACCCCAAAGCAGTGCCACTGTGCCGCGTATGAACGCTCACGCTGCGCCTGCTCAGCTGAGATATCCCACAGTCCTCTTCTGCAAAGGCAGCCTTTCCTCAAGGCAAGGCTGATGCACTGGATGTGCGTCTAGTGGAGAATTATTTGCAGATATAAAACAAGATACAAGCACATTTTCATTTGCGTTTAAAAGTTCTTAAGCATTTTACTCAACACTGTTATATTTGTTCAGGATTTTAGCAAGAGATGACAACGTTATCTGAATATTTTTAATAGGAAAAGAGCTGGAAAATACTTGGCTATAAAAAGAAATGTAGTAAAATAATTTTCCTTCAGTATTGAAACATTCCTTTCAGTGAAATGGATTATGGAAAGAGTAATTAATATGTTTGGTAACTTACACCTTTTGGGTCACATTTTACAATAAAGTTGCATGAGATGATGTATTTACTAACATGAACTTTTAATGAACAATACTTGTACAGCATTTATTCATCATAATTCAATCATAATTTCGAATTCATTATTAAAAAGGTATTAGGTAATGCACTGCACTACAACTTTATTATCATTAACTAACATTAACAAAGATGAAAAAATGCTGTAAGAAATATCAACTTCATTGTTTGTTCATCCATTACTTAAAAAGAATTAATACAATCTTATTGTGGTGTTACACACTTTTTGCAGGTTAACTATGTATATAATAACTTATATTTGATTGTAACTTTAACTTGACCTGATAGTAATACAATAATGTGCACTTTTTGGAAAGCTGCTTTGCTGTGAAACATTAATTATTGTAAAAGTGCTATACAAACCAACTTGAATTAATTTCTTATACATGATTTTTTTTATATATATTTTGATATATTGTAATATATACATAAAAAAACTAAATCAGATCTTCTAAATTGTTATAAAGAATTAGATAAGATTATTTTCTGTGTGCTTTTGTGTGTTTTTCTACATAGAACAATTTTAAAAAGCTGAAAAATATTGACAATTTATCCTTTTATATGGCATAATCTTTTAAGAGCTTTTAGGACTTTTTGATTGGTAGACTACATTTTACTAGAAATAAGATTTCAGTGTTTCTACAAAATGTCAATTCAATGTGTTACTTTCCAAATGTACTAGCATTCTCTGAGTGAAAATGTTTTCAACACAAAACTATTTTCACAGCCCACATTTACACTATTCTGAACAATTTTAAGTGATTATGAATTAAGATTGTATTGTGGTTTTCATTGTACAAAAAAAGAAATATACAATAATGACTATTGTACTGTAAAATGACTCTTTACTGTGCTAATATCTATTTAAGTTCTTCATTTTCAATGATGTTGAATGGGTTGCTGGCAAATAAAAATATGCACTGCTAACTTAAGAAAAGCTTTTTTTTTCTTTTACATGCATGCAGTTCATTTTAAATGCAAAGCTTTGATTTGAACCCCATATTTCATATACACTGTACAGCTTAAAGTAGAATTTAAAGGTTTAACTAGGTTAATTAGGTTAACAAGGCAGGTTAGGGTAATTAGGCAAGTTATTGTATAATGACGGTTTGTTCTGTAGACTATCGAAAAAATATATATAGGGGCTAATAATTGTCTCTAAAATGTTTTTAAAAATTATTAAAACTGATTTTATTTTTGCAAAATAAAACAAATAAGACTTTTCCGGAAGAAAAATATTATCAGACATACTGTGAAAATTTCCTTGCTCTGTTAAACATCATTTAAAAAATATATTTTAAAATAATCAAAGGGAGGCTAATAATTCTGACTTTAACTGTACATAGTTACTAAAATTGCCGCTAAATATGGTGATTTAAAGATTTTGATGCATCATGCAGCCTTCTGTTTGATCATTAATAGGATTGAGGCAAATCTATGAGTTTGTAGTAAACAGTAAGATACAGTCAAATTCATGCAAACAAAACGACTAAAGAAATCCAGCATAAACATCACAGGAGAAGAGCTCATCACTTTAATTAAAAACAGACAAGAAATGGTTCACACACCTACGCATTTTAGGACTGATGACCATTAACATTATGAATGTTAGAAAACAGACACTAATTTAAACATCATTCAGATTTTAAATATCACTGATCAATTCATAAAAAACAAATGATGTCAGGACTTAAGCAGATTAGCACAGATAAAGTGAATTTTCATTTTATGCCAAATTTAAACCTTAATTCAAACAAACCCAATGATAGAAATTTGTTTTGGAAAAAGTGTCAATTCATATTAAACCTTTTCACTCTCAACCCCAACAGCCTGCAGCCTTTTTCCTAAATGCAGTGAGATCGAGACAGACATAGATTACGTTTGAGATTTACTGTACGAACAGCAACAGAGATTACAACCCAACACCTTTCATGCACTTCCTCTCACCATATGGACGGCTACAAACAATGGTCAGCTAGCATACAAATGATAACAAACAATCTAGCTAGCAAATGAGATACAGATAACTAACTTTCAGAGCAAAAATCACTCGACACTGCACATGATTAAAACACATTACAACTTTTAAAATTACGTCAACAACTACCCCAAACCAAAACAGACCTTTTCTTCAACAAATGAGAAACATTATCATTAGCCTGCTAGTCCACAAACAAACACTTGATAAGAGGCAGTGAAGAGAGCAGCCAAAGCTCCTCCAGAGGAGATTACAGCATAAAAGCTTCGACGACAATCATTCTCACATTCTTTATGATATAATCCCTTTCTTCCTTCTGCCCCTTTATAGCGATAAAAGGATTAACAAATGAGGAATTATGCGTTACAGTATTTTAATCTCAAGACAGGCGAGGTTACAGAGGACATTGAGGAAAACGAAGTACAGTAACACCGCATGAAAATGCATCAATGTAAAGGACTTGATTTATTTATAACACTGCACTTGACTGATGGTGTATTTACATCCAACAGGGAAATCTATTTGATGTGCATGAAGTTTCTGTGATTTCTTTTTAGCGTTCAAAGATAATCCCTTTATGAGGTAAAACAAAGTATTGACAAGCCAATATGGGTAATCTGATGTGTCTGATGTAAATCTGAAACTCAGCTTGGACAAATACAGAGTTTAAAGTGAACAAATCATTTGATATTCAGTCTGAGCACGGACTTACAGGCGCATTTTAAATGCATGAATGGAGAACAGGAGAGAATGCACTGAATTTGATTCATTCAGAGTTTGAATATCACTGATGCGTTCATGAAAACAAATAATGTCAGGGCTGATGCAGTAATCCTAAAAGCAGCTAAAATAATAACAAAACCGATATTTTTTGCACTGCATTCGTTGCGTACCATTTCCAGAAAATGACCACTGGAAATTTGACAAGCATCTGAAGTCTTTTTTTAATGATCTTTTATGATTCTCACAAATCTATCAGAGTTAATTTGCTTGCCATAGTGTAAAGAAATAAAGCTGTGATTGAAGGGAGGCAAGGTTATTACTACACCAAACTAATAAAGTAATGCTCCTGGGATTTGTGACTAGTTTTCTATTGAGAGTTCGACTTCATAACCCACTTTTACAGCTTCCACTTTACTCTTCTGTCCTTCATCTCAATTTATTCAACTCATGAGCCGATAGAGAAACTCATTTGAACCAGGTGGCAGACTTTATAGCTATCAAATCTACAATGTATCCTTTCACAGAATTAAATTGTTAAAGAGAAATGAACTGATAAATAAAGCATAGGAGTGTCTAATTTTAATCTGCCTTATCTATTAATTCAGAAACAATTATCTGAATGTACCATTAAGAAAAAACATTAGGTAACAACTTCACACAATTTATACATGTAATAAATTTAATTGATATCCAGAATTTGAGCTACTTTAATGCCCACAATTCATATTTGTTCAATACACTAGTATGTAAATATGAATATCTGTACTGCAAGCTTCAAAACTTCACTGGTCATTTTAAAAGATCAGTAACAAAAAGACTTGTTCCTAACAAACTAGATGATTAAAATATCACTGTACATATGTATATCAACAGGATATGACAAATAAAAAAAAGGAAATATGTCTAAATCTTCCTGGGTGGTTGAGAAACCAGACTGTTGAACAAATTCAACAAAAAAAAGTCACATGACAAGGATATAAATTAAAGATTTATTCGTAATTGCTCTTTTCTAGCACATACTCCAAAACTAACTGCACAGTAATAAAAACAAGCTATTAAATCATAGCTAAACTGTAAGCACATTAGGATGAATTTGGACAACATTTCGGATCAGTTTTGAAAACACTGAAATGTGCTTTAAACATTTTAAAATGCACTATAAAAGTGTCATTTATAACGGATTCAAATGTAATTATTTTAGAACTGCTTACAGCATAAAATGCCTTCTGTATCATACATGTAGCTCTGCTGCATATCGTCTCAAACTTCCACTCCCCTACTGCAAATAAAAGATTCCAAAATACAGACAAACAGAGAGAATCCTGAAAAAGGCACCGGCTGCTTAGAAAAGCACTGCTTGTAAGCCACAAATGAAGGAATCAAGAAGCAACATACATCAATGGGAAGCACAGCTATTATTCAAGAAAATGTATAAAACCACTGCAACAGATATTTCACAAACTGCCAGAAATAAAATGTGCATTTTGCCCTAAATTTATATCTAAATCCAGTTCACAAAAATTATTTCTTTATTTTCATTCTCATAATTCAAGTTAGGCTAATATACACACAAACAGTAACTGTATGGTACTCAATGTTCAGATAAAAGGCAAAGGGGTTCAAAAGTTTAAAAGCAGTTTCCACGAAATCCTGGTCTGACCTGTTTTACAGCTTAATTTGAGAAAGCCTAAAAAGCAATGGGCCACCGAGTGTATAGACAGATCACTGGCGTATTTGATCAAACAACAGTTAATAACTTACAGATCTAGTTGAGCAAAAACAAAATGTTTTAAATGTGAAATGTATTTTCTTAAAGACTACATGTGGTCAGTTTTATTTTTTTAACATTACTGTACACGCAGTATTACAAGCATTTACACGTGACATTACTTATTTATAAACTACATTACAACAAGCTTAATGAAAAAGCATTTAAATTACTTCTGTAGATCTGTTCAACAAATGCAATAGACATTGAAATTAAATCATCCACTTGTGTAGGCTGATTTAATCTGTTTAGTTTAGTATTTTTAAGTGAATGTCTTCTAAAGACAGGCAGTTCACTAAAAACATTTTTGTTTAGCATTTATATATTTTAGTAAAGTATTTTAGATAAAAAGGCTTTGCAGTGTTAAATAACTTCAACACAATTAAATAATTAAGTAAATTTGAATAAAATGAATTTAATATAATTAAAAAAGCAGCAACAGCAAAAGCTTATAAAGTATCAAATTTATTTACTTGCAAAGGGGCTTTTTAAGTGAACAAACTTGATAATTTTAGGGCTTTTGCTGTTTCTCCTTTTTCATATACATTTGCATTCTTGTTGTTACTCTGAGCACCAAGTTGAGATTGATGTGCAGGCTTTTCTTTAATTATTTTCGATCAAAATGAAGCTAACAATTTTGTAAACAAAACTGTTACTTATATAAAAATCTTAAATTATGATTTAAGCTAAATAGCTTTTACTTTCTTTAATTATGTGCTCAACAGCAGTGAAATAAATAACTCAATTGTAATTAACAAACAGGTCATCTTTAAAGCAATCAACCACAGCATGAATACAAAAATTAAGCATTAAAATAAGAACACACCTTTTAGCCGCATTAAACATTATACCCACAAAGGATTGAGTGAAATATGGAGAACACCTCTCAATTACACAGTAGCTACAGCAGTAACAATTGAACTACGTCACGCAGTAACAGCAAACAAGCATCACGGACAAAAATGCACAGTAAAATCCACACTAATATAAATAACAACCGAAATCACGAACGGTTTGTACATCAACCACATTTAAAAACACAAACACACACGCGCCTGATGTGTGTCGCTTATTCCAACATAAACACTTCCAGAAATTGTACATGTGTAATTTGAGGCTCTTTAGTTCGCCTCAGATTTCAGATATGAATCTAGAAGCAGCTCTAGAAACCTTCCAGAATGAGACACACATACACGCATAAACACACACTCGTTGTGCTCATGCATGCTGCTTTCAGTCATGTTAGGTTGACTCTAGCAGCAGCATGGCCGACTCTTTCCAAATCAAAGATTGGCCATCTTGACTGCGCACTTTATGCAACCCGCTATCCGAGTAACATGCGACCCTCTGAGGCGACACAGACCCTGTGTTAACATACATGCTTGGGGGATGAATGCATTCAGGCCTTAGCAGTAATGATTATTTTCGATTTAGGCGTTGTGTGTGACGACTTGCCTCGCGATGAGACGTCGTAACATGCGTGTTTTTGGTGTAAACTATAATTCTGCACATGTAATTTTACATAAGCCCTCAAATCTCAAGGTTGTGGGCTGTACTCCAACCATTTCTATGCGCCCTCGCGTGGAGCACACACACACACAGGGCCTATAGGGGAAATCACGTGGGCACGGAAAGGCCTAAACACGCGCCATGAGGTCATGCACACAATGATCCTGCGATTCAAGCGTCAGAATGAAAATAAAGGCGTAATTTCACCCTTTGAGTGTGTTTAAAAGCATTTTTAATTTGTTTTATTTACGCAAGGCACTCCGTGAAAAGGATTTTTGTAAGACATAATGTGTGCCATGTTTTGCAAGGAAACACCCAATATCAATATTGTTGTTTTTATTTTTTTCCACGCCAGGAAAAAAATCAGAGGATATGTTTGTGATAAGAAATTAAAGATGTAAACATGTTTTCAAAACAGAAAAATTAACAGCACATTAACAACAAGAGTTACTTCACATACGAAATTGAAAACAAAATGGACAAGCAATTAACTAGCAAAAAAATAAAGGATGTCTATTACAAATAGATTTCACAACATGCACATCATAGCCTCAAAGAGGCTAACTGCAGCACTAACTTCCATATTTAGCAGAGATTATACTTTTTGCATTTCAATGCACATACATAAAACAAAAACAAAAATATTACCTCAATTTTTTAGGAACAGAGTAGTCGACCTCGATCACTTTCCCATGTAATTCAACTTTCCCTGCGAGCAGGAAACAAAACAAATGATCAGATGAACAATCACAGCTGCTGTATGTCAGCTTTTTATCATATTATTTGTGAAACAAACAACCGTGCGTGCAGCGTAAATACGTGCGGCACAATCGCACGTGCTTTTAAATGCACGTCGGCGACGTGGTGAGTATACCCGTGTCAACGTGTAAGGTGTATTTTCTTGATCACATTTCTTATTATCATCATGCCAGACGATGTTATTAAGCGAAATGTTTGATGAGCTGATACGATATGAAGAATGGGCAGCCATGCTTCCCACTCCCACTGTAACCGCACATACGAGCGATGAGGAGAGTTTGAAGAACGGGAGGTCAAAGTATAAGACTCTTCTGCCTAAATGTCTCCGAGTAGCTTTAGATGAGTACTTTTTCGGTCGCACGCACAGCCTGTGAGGAGAATAGAGAGGTGCTGTGCATCTGTTGTGTGTGAGTGGCCTGGCGCAGCACAAAAATTGGCATCTCACCTCCGTCCCCCCCAGCTACCTGTTTATTAGCACTTTCCTCCAGACCCCCATCACCCACCTTCAAGACACCTCGTAAAAACATACCTGGACACCACAGGAACACGCATGTGACGGCGGCTCCTCGCTCAGTGCGCTCGCTTCTTTTCAATAAAATCAAGACAAAAAATAAGTGAAAAATAATTACGCCTGCCACCCGAGCATCAGAGCCATCCGACACATTCCTATGGGCCGACGGCTGGAAAATCGCAGGCGTTCATCAGCCCGGCTTGGCGAAACGAGCGTGCTTTTGAAGAATTCGAGCATAAATACAACTTGTGTAGCGGAGGCGAGCGCGCGTGTGATTGAGCTCGCGGGCGTTCATTCGCGCGCGCGAACAACAAGAACTGGAGCAGATGCGCGAGCCTTACTTTTTCTTTTCCTTTCCAAGAAAGTCTTTCACGCTGTCATGTACGTGTATGTATAAAAAGGCGACCTGTGTAGAACAGGAGGAAAAACGCACTTACCGGAGAGCGTCTCGATGGCTTTAATCGCCCAGTTCTGGTCGGGGAAGTCCACGAAGGCATAGCCGGATTTGAGCAGGACCTGGTCGGTCACGGGCAGCTTCCTCTCGCCGAAGAGCTGCTTCAGGTCCTCCACGGTCACCGAAGGACTCAGATTGCCCACATAGAGTTTGTTCATGGTCTACACGAGAAATGTGTACGTCCAAAATATATCAGCGTGTGCGCGCGTGCGGTGGATTTCCCGAAGGAAAAGAATGAGAAATTAAAATAGAAAAAATAAAATAAAATAAATGCGCTGAAAATCAGCAGTCACCCCCCAGATGCAGCCGGACCCCCCTGCTACATATACACAACTCTGCTCCTGCTCAAACTCTTTTACTGGGATTGAAAAAAGTGGCGTTGCGACGTTACTCTGTTGCCAGCAAGCGCCGCCTCTAAACAAAAATCGTTCTTAAATATCACAAAAATTACTTTTGAGGTGTTTATGGCCTAGGATTGCCGTACGGCGTTCAATTTGCCAGCATAAATCACGGCTGAGGCATTATGATGAGACTATAAAGTGGGCAGCGCGAGAGGCTTAGTTCATTTAAATCCACTCGGAAAGATCATGTTCAACTCATTCTAATGGCGTGTTAATAAACAGTCATTTCAGTGTGACTGACAGCTCAAACGGCATCTTCAGGGGGTCGTGGATTGTCGGGTGTTTTCCCTTGAGAGAATAATGTTTGTTTTATATTCGTTTTTTATTTCATCTGCGATTACTAATTGCGACTGTAAAACAGTAAGCACAGACTCCAAGGAGAATAGCAGCTGGAAAATGGGACTTTCTCTGGAAACGCCCACGTCTATGGAGAAGAAGCAGGAATGTGGAGAAACCTTATGGAATTGTGATTTAGGAAAAGCATGCGCGTTATATATGAATACAATGCACTGGTTCATTGATCTGGTATATGAACACATTTGATATTTGAGTTTTTATCATGCTGTTCCTGTGTGTGATAAGGTAACATCACACTTTTAAAAAGCAGGCATGAATGAGCATAGACAGTTACTTTTTTTTTTTTTTGAACAGTTTTTATGACTGCATGCTATGATTTAGGTGTCATTTAACAATTATGAATTCTAAACCATTAAAAACCTTAAAGACTTTGGTCTTGCTGGATCATTTACATCAGTGGTCACCAAACTTGTTCCTGAAGGGCCGGTGTCCTGCAGATTTTAGCTCCAACCCTAATCAAACACACCTGAACAAGCTAATCAAGGTCTTACTATACTTGAAACATCCAGGCAGGTGTGTTGAGGCAAGTTGGAGCTAAACCCTGCAGGGACACCGGCCCTCCAGGACCGAGATTGGTGACCCCTGATTTACATGCTTATTCATGATTTCTACAAAATAGTTGCAAACAATTTATATGCGTTGAATATAAACTCACAAATGTAAAAACGTGCAAATCCAAGGAATATTCTTTGAATATATTGTTTTTCAGTGTGTTTATAGTTGTTGTAAAAGAGAAATTGCCAAATTTTTGTCCAGCTAAACCTTAGACCTACAATGTTTAACTTATCCCTGAAAATGTAATTACAATTTTAAGTTAATAATTTATTAATGTAACATTTTTATCAATAATTGTCACATAATACTCAGGTAAGCAAAATATTTTTATTTGAATTTCATTTTGTTTTATAATCAGTTCACAGACACATCATTTGATGTTTACTTTGTTACTGATAATGCATTTTCGTTTTAGCGTGTTTGTTTACATCAATATGACAAAACAGCGAACTCTTTTTAATGTTACGTCAAAAGTAATCCGATTACTTCGATATTTAATCTAGATTACATAAATACTTGTAATCAGTAACCAGTACTAATCTAACCTGCTCTGTGTGAGGACAAAACATAAAATAGGAATGTAATTAGCAGCAAAAAACAAGGTTGAACAAAATATATTTAGGTGTAGAGTGCAATCATGACACCTTTTAAATGCATATTAGCCAACAGCTAGCTCTCTGCAACTCTCACATGGTCACCCACTGAAGCTAAGCAGAACTGCACCCAATAAGTACCTGAATGAGAGACCACATGGGAAAGCTAGGTTGTTGCTGGAAGAGGTGTTAGTAAGACCAGCAGGGGGCGCTCAACCTGTGGTCTGTGGGGGTAATAATGCCCCATTCACAGGGAGCGTCCACGCTAGACAGAAGTTGAGGTTGGGGCTGACCCGATTGTCATATCAGCTTCAGCCAGTGAAATCGCCGCAATGGGCTAGTCTTAGCAGGTGTATTTGCATACAGCGATCTGATTGGCTAGTGCTTCCATCGGCGCTTGAAAAGTTGAGAAAGTCCCAACTTCTGCAGCGATCCCAGATCCACAAAGCAGTTCGGCAATGACTGACGTCACTCATTCAAAGTGAATGGGAAGTGTTGAAGCTGACGCCCCTTGTGAATAGGGCGTAATGCCCCAGTATGGTGAAGGGGACTCTAAACTGCTCAGTGAGTGCTGTCTTTCGGATGAGCCATATTTGCTTACTGGCCTCTGTTCATTATGGCCTCCTATTCATCCCATTATCATAATTGGCCTCATCACTTGGTCTCCTTTCCGTCAATCAGCTGGTGTGTGGTCTGGCACGATATGGCTGCCATCATATCATCCAGGTGGATGTTGCTAATTGGTGGTGGATGAGGAGATTCCCCCCAAAAATGTGTAAAGCACTTTGAGTGTCCAGAATGTAAGGAATAATGTAAGAAATTATTATTATTTGTTATTATATATCCTAAAGATGTTAAGTGACCACACTTCTGTTAATAAATGTTTTTTATTAAAGTAAACAAATTAAACTACAACAAATTAAAATGTTGTAAAAATGCAACAAATGTTTCTCATTCACTGATAAATTACATTTTCAAAAAGGGTGTATTTATGCTGTGCACTGTATAGATTCAATAATTCTGATTTTATTTAAACTGACTGCACTAGTAAATAGAAAGCACCCTTAAACTGGCCCTGTAGAATTCTGGTGATTTCTGTATTTATAATGCCTATTCAACAGTGCAGGACCGCTCTGTATTGAAGCATCCTGAGGACTTCTCTTGAATCTCATACATTACTTATAGTTTCAGATCAGACCCTGCAAAATTATGGATGTCTAAATGCAGTAGAGCCAAGAAGCAAATCTTTACTTGAAGCATAATCTTTAACCAAACTGAGACTAGTTACAGTGTGTGCATAGAGATTGAAGAAATTCAGAAGGACAATTTCAATCCCTTCAGCAACCTTACAGTAAAAAGAAATTCCAGATTGGTCAGCCAATGCAAACACCCACATCATGTCCAAATTAATACCAAATCCCAGAGTACTTGAAGCTACATTTTTTTACACATACTGGAGAAATATTCCAGATGATCCTATTATTAACGATATATCCTCTGAGGTAATGGGACTTAAATTGGAACAGGGCTCTTTTAGGCACTGCTGTTCTTCCATTCCTATTCAATAAACCTATTAATTTCACTGCAGTTCAAGGCAAATGCCTCGAGAGGATGAGTGTATGCATTATATAAACGTTGTCTGTAAATCTGCAGTGAAGTCTCTCCTCACTTAAAGACAACAGCTCGTGGCCATTCTCAAGGTTTTAGGTTTAATCCTTTAGGTCTGAATCATCCATATTTCATGTTTTGAGTGGTTCGAGAAGAAACTTGCACCAGGTGGGAGGTATAAAGCAGTTTATTGCAAGACCACTGCTAAGCTTAAAATGCGAAAAAGCATACGGGGATGTGAGCCGAACACTTCATCATATTATAAAACAAACGCAAGTTTAGCATCAGATCGGGAACGAAAAAAAAAATGAACAAAAACTCAACAACAGTGCAAAAATATTCATCCCACTAATGAAACATCCAGATCAGTCAAAGACACATGAAACCTTTAGGCAAGAAAATCGAAGGAAAAGTACATCGAGACTCATGCCACCAGAAATAAACATCTACGTCATCAACAATATTGTAGTCATCTTCAAGAGAGGAGCTGAACTTCACTTCAATAATGACCTGGAAAAACAAATAAGAAGGCTTTCATTTGCTTTGGTCACAGTTCACTGTATAATTAACACAATGTTGGAAGTTAAATACTCCAGAACGGCAAAGCAGAAAACACAAGGGACTAGCTTTCAAGATTTTCACGATGCTCTTTGTGCAATACTTACGAGGAGAGTAAGAGCGAGAGCGTGATCTTGACCTGTACGGTCCTCGGCTGTAGTAAGGAGACGGGGATCTTCTCCTGTAAACAAAGTGGAGAAGAGTTTTAATGGTAAAGCAGGTCACATTCAAAACTGTAGCATGCTGAATAGTTAAAAAAAAGCACATATGATATGCAATATCTTGCTGGATGTAATATGAACTCCTGCAACTCTGTCTGCAGGACCAGGGCTCAACAATAAGGATGGACTGATGTTGTAGGGTCGGATAACACCACAGTCATTTACATCTGATCAGTGGCATCATCAGACATGCCTTGAACCTAGAGCTGGGCGATTTGGCCTAAATTCAAAATCTCTATTAGTTGAACATTTTAACTTGATTACGATTAATAAACTATTCTTTTACTTTATATGATAAGTTTTGTACAGCAAATATGCTCACATATTGCAAGTGAGAAACTTGTGAATAGAGGGTGCATTACTTGATTTAAAAATAATTGAAGAAAATAGAAAGAAGAAATCTGCCATCAATGATTATTGAACGTCAACGTTGAACAACTGAAATTAAAACACACATTGCCTAAAACCAACAGTCATGTTATTCTTGTAATAAAAGTGAATAAATAACTTGCACTTTTGGAAAGTAAATTATTGATTTTTAATGTTACATTTTTAATAGTAAAAGTAGATTTGCAATATCTTTGCTAAATAAAACAACTCTTGTATATCCCGCAAATGATTTTATACAGTATATTTATTGAATCTTCTGTAAACAAATATTAACAAATCATTTTATTGTAATGGAAATTATGCCATCTCTGGAGCAGCTTCCAATCATCTTCAGTGTAGTGCAAACTTGAGAGGTGTAGTTAAGTTGTTTGAGAGGTGCAGGAGTATTGAACACGTGAAGGCTGCGCTAGACCGTACCTCGTGTTTCTAGCCTTAACTGTACATTTACACCAAAAGCAGCGAGAGTGTCAAAGTAGCTGGAAGTCATTTATTTTCAATGGGAGCCGGCAGAAAGGAGCAGCGCGGCACCTCTTCGCCGGTGGGGGCGTTGAGGTGAGTTGAAATCAAGCCAACTTTATGGTAATGAGCTATTAAACGGTTCGGCGGCAAGCAATCGGTATGTAGAAGTCTACCGTTTGAGAGGAGTCCAGAGAACACAGCCACTGTGAACTTGGGTTCCGACCACATTTGTTCCCAATCATTTGATTTTTGCGGTAACCGGATTTCCAAATATACAAAACAGTATTGCTGCTTCAAGATATTTCAGACACATGGAAACATTGGATAATTTAGTGGAGCAAAGCCACACCACATGCAACTTTATCTTCTATAATTAAATGAATTTGATAATTGTGCAGCATCTTCACGCTAAAAAGCACGTTTTATGCACGAATGTAACTAATAGGATATGCTGCAACAGCTCCTTTAAATACGAGATCAATGTAGCGAATTTTGATGCTCTCACCGCAGGAGCTGAAGGTAGACAGCGTTGTCGCCAGGGCGTCCAGAGGAACCTTTGGGGCTCTCGCTGCTATCAATGTGAACGCACAGTAACAGAGCAAGGTCATGTGACTCAACACATAGTAGAGAGAGTAATAAAAAAAAATTGCCTTGAAAAAATTAGATCAGTTATAGGTTCTGATTGTCGATTTCAATTACTTTTTGAATAATTGCCAAGCCCGACTTGAACTCAATGTATGAGCCTACTTTAATCTACCAAGTGCAGTGCACAAAGAAAGTTATTGGAACAAAACACACCTGTTGTACGTAAAACAGCCTGATTTTCTTGTCAAACTTTGCATTCGTACAATAATCTTAAATTCTTATTGCATTGCTTAGTTTGTCCACAAGGTGGAAACACTGAAAGGAAATGCATTTTTAAATGTGGAAAAAGAAGCCGTTTACACCTGTTCACTTCATTCATGTTTTCTGACCAGATAAATGGGCAATAATCAAAGCAGTAAAGTACAGACACCTGCAGCCTACATATAAAATGATTTGTATGCAGAATAAGCCCTGCAGCTTACATTTCTGTAATAAAAATTATAATAATTAAATAAAAGGCTATGTATATGACATTTTTGTCAACAAAACCTAGATAAACTGGCTTATAGCACACGATTGAAGATCAGATTTATATCTGTTTAAATGGAAATACATTTATGGAGCCAATTGTAGTGTTTGAATAAGCTAAACAAATGGTAATGAACCCACATTTTACAGTATGTTTAATACAATAAAAGTTTTGTAGTGTAACGTGACAATCCTCAGTGTTGAGCCCTTCAGTATGATGGGATGTCAATACAAACGCATCATACAGACTGCTTAACAGTAAGGGTCAGCTGTATGACCTGTTGTTGTAGTAGTCTCTTTCTTCATAGCGATCATATCCACGTTCATACCCTCGATCGTAGCTATCCCGCCGACGGCTTACACTTGGCCCACCGCCACTGCACGAGAGACAAAAATATATACTTATATTATTTGTACTTAACATTGATCACTGAAGCACTTACGATACAAAACCAGACACTACACCCAGTGATGAGTGTTCATCAGAGGAGTCATTTGGGAAGAGACAGAACAAATCAAAATCACACTCACTATGTTGGTCTGCCCATATATATTCCAGGAGTAGGTGTGTGTGGCCTCTTGGTAATGGAGTAGTCTACTCTGATTCTTCGGCCATCAAGCTCCATACCATTTGCACGCTCTTTAGCCTAGAACCAAAACAAGCCAGAATAAGCCACACTGACTGAGCACACAATAGCATCCAAAAGAACATTAACTCCAGGTATGGCTTTATGGCAGGTCATAAAATAGCTGCAGCAACAATATGTTCTGTACTGTACTTCGATAAAATACATAATGCAACCTCACTGCTCACAAAAAAGCTTGTCAAAGTATGATCAATACAGACACGTACAAAACTCCTGTTTCACTTTCTGAAGTATTTTAGAAGTTAGAATAGAAGAGCAGAATATAGTTTATAAACAAAGCAGTCTTTCAATTTAGGTAAATCCATTCACATGACAGCTGCTATTTTATTACACGTATAGCTCACTGTGAAATGTAACTTGTTAATTTACTTGCCATTAAAGATGCAGGTGAATCTTCAGTAGAAGCTTTAAGAATTTTAGTTGAAACTATGGTTGTTGGCTAAATCAATGAATCAAAGAGTCCGTGGAAAAAATTAACACATTCTTCCAATCAACTGCCTTAGCTAGTAATCCAGAGTGCTTTCACAAAATGCACTTGGCCACAAAATGAAATAATAATATTAAAATAATAAATAATTATTTTGTAAGCCTTTTTCAATTTAACTCAACTAGGATCAGTGTTTCTTTGCCACGTTTCTAGAGGACCACCAATACTGCATGTTCTGTATGTCTTCTGTCATAGTACAAGTTTGCAATTTGGGATGCAACACCATAATGGCTATGTTCTAAAAGTATGTACTTTTTATGTGAAGAAAAAGTACATACTTTAATAACAAAGTATGCAAACTTTGGGACATACTACTTGCTTGGCTACATCCCCTGTCAATCAACTCCACATATCATCCACATTCCTTTAATATTAAACTTCCTATCTTATTGGAGATTCTAAATAGCAGATTAATCTGCTGCCACGAGTTATTCACGCAGATGAATCTCCTCAGGTCTTTGGATTATTATACATTCTGAAGTTTATTTTCAAATATGTCTCTTTAGAGGTTCATTTTGTTGCAGATTAAATATAACACAGAAATTGTGATTTAAATATTTTCCAGTGGGCTAGATATTGACAGTCATTTAAACAACTTTACCAAAGTGGCTCTACTTGACAGTTGATTTCATGTGTCCATGTCCACCATTTTTGTAGTTTGTTCACACACAAACACACGTTTCCCCAAATTTTTACTTCTAATCGAATTTACATCCAATGTGCAAAGTTTTGTGGGCAATATTAGTAGATAGAGTATGGACAATTCTACACTTCTAAGTTTGGTTAAGGAGACATAGGAAATGGTTCAAGAAACATGGTTAAGAAACACCAACGTTGATTATACCCATTTCAAAAAACACAAGCCAAAGTTATATAGATTTGTTATACAGAGCAGTGCTTCCTGCTTCCGGTATGCAGTGTCTACAGCTGAAGGGGAAAGTAAAACCAGCTCACGCACAGCACAGCCTAATAACCCTTTTTTTGGCTAATTTTTTGTTGATAATTTTCAGCAGAAAAAAAATTTAGGGCTTCCCTAATATAATTTTATTAACTTCATACAAACCATAAAATTTCAAAAATTAAGTGCAGGTGCAGCTTCAAAATGTATTAATAGAGAGCAAATTGCTAAAGGCGTATCAGCAGTCACTTAAAAAAAAAATGTACCTGCAAGCTACAATTCAGCTGTTGCTAATGCACTGTAAACAAATACTTGGCCTCACTCCATAATAGATCGCAGCTACCTACGGAGGCTAGTTTAGTCCAAAACTGCACAGTACTTTAAAGTTGCATCTATTTAAGCTAATATCATGGTATCGCTACAAACAAACTACTCCAGTGTTTGTTTGAAAGCGTGGAGACCACCAGATCTCAGTACGCTTGTTTGCTCTCGTTTTAGTGGGCTCTAGAGCGCAATTGCTGCATTTACACCTGCCAAAACAAACTATATCAAATGGGACTCTAGGAAGCATCCTAGATTATCTGCAAAATTTCATTTTCAAAAGAAAAACCCTTTTAAACAAACAGATTCTGTAGCCAAATTGTCATTATGCAATCATGTCATCGTTTTGTCATTTTTTCAAGTGGAAAATGCACCTCTTTTGAATCTTCTCTGTTCTCAAAGTAGACAAAAGCAAAACCCCTGGAGCGCCGAGACTGCTGGTCGTACACAATGCACACATCACTCAGAGGGCCATATTTAGAGAAGACCTCCCTCAGGTCTCTCTCTGTGGTGTACAGGCTCAATCCGAACACTCCCAGGCAGCAGTTTGGGTCTGGATTTGCCTAAAGAAATAGAAAGAAAACATAACCTATTACAACATACCAGTACCAAAAAACGGGCATCCAAAAACAATGGTATGGTTTTTACCCGGTCACCAATATGTCGTCTGCGGTTGGACATGGGAGAGTGACTGTGACTGCTGCGGCGGCGGTGATATTCACTGCTGTATGAGCGGCTGCGCGAACGTCTTCGGCGAGAATAAGATCGTGAACGCGATCGACTGTAATGTCTTCGAGAACTTCGATGGGAACGAGACCTGTGTAAAGATGGAGTAAAATGAAAAAGAGCAACGGGCATGCAAACTATCAAGTTACCAACTGATAAGTCCCGTCTTAAACTCCTTAGACAGACAAGAACCTCCGGCTTTAATTTCATTATATATCAAGTTGCTAGTAACACACGTCAAATGATCAACTGCAGAGTGCTTAAAATCGTGTTCCTGGGTGGGGGGACATTTTTTTATATTTGGCCCAAACTTGGTTTCTACTTTTAACCCTAAAGCAGCAGGTGCAGCTTCCACTCTGCCGACTCCACGTACTGTGAATTCCACTTGCAGCTGAGCCACGAGGCCATTTCAACAGTTTCAAATAGCATTTCATTTTGGACTTAAATAAAATTAATTGCAACAACTGCATCCCCATCTCAAAATACTTTGGCAAATATATCCATTAACGCTGCAAAAAATAATAAATGCTTTTATGAATTATTTTAATAATGATGTTCACAAATTCAAATAAGTTGTAAAAACTAATAAGTTTGTTTAAACTTTTTATATTCAGTTAATTTAAACATTAATGAATTCTTACAGTTAAGTGTTAATAGATGTTAAATATAGATATGTGCAAGTATTAAGAGGGTAAACTTTTTAGGTAAATTAAATAAACGTATACACAGAACGAGTCTTTGAATTATTTCAAAACCTGAAAACCACTTCTGCATAACCTTTTACATAATTATACCAAAAAAAATAAATTGGGGTACAAATAAAAAAAAACATTAACATTGTTTAACTAAAATAATGTTCATAAACATTAGCAAAGATGAAAAAATACCATAAGAAATTGTTTGATCATGTTAGTGAATACATTAACTAATAGACCATTACTTTAAAGCAGGGGTTCTCAAACTCAGTCCTGGAGGTTCAGTGTCCAGCAGATTTTAGATCTAACTTGCCTCAACACACCTGAAAGCTTGATTACCTAGCCCAGGTATGTCTGAGGCCCCGTTTACACTAATGCGTTTTAGTTTAAAAAAGCTTAAGTTTTGCTACGGTTATGTCATTCGTCCACACTACGCAGGAGTTTTCGAGCCCTGAAAACGGAGCGCTTTGGAAACGATGGAGAGGTCGTTTTCATTCTAAAACGCTGCTGCTCCGTCTCTGTGTGGATGGGGGAAAATGGAGACATCTGAAAACGGAGGCGGGGCTGCTGACATTCGCATCAGATTGGAACTTTTCCCTCAATATTAAGTAGACTACACACAGTTCAGTCCTACATCCTCTCAGTGCAAGTTCAGACTTCACAAGTTTGATATAGAAAACAAACTCCGAGTGTACTTTCTAAAGTCATTCACATCACCCCGACTATGCCGTTTCACTGTCTTAACAAAATGAAAACATGATGTGAGGAACGGCCTATTTTTATTTTGATATTAGCAACTTAACAGACATCAAAAATGTTAAGGCATCATGTAGCTGCATAATATGAGCTTCATCTTCATGGATATTTATAACAAAACGGAGCCTATAACATTACTGCCTTTTCATTTTCATTGAAAATACGAAATATAGCCTCTTTCACTGAATATCAGTTTTAATAATCAATAATATCCATTATAAAATTATGACTTAAAATAAGTTTATACAATATTAATAATTAATCTAACCACGTACAGTCTGTATATTGAGTAATTGCTTGCCCTTATTTCCTATAATGTATAAACTTATTGTATTATACTTTTTTATTGGCCATTGATTATTAAAACTGATATTCAGCAAAAGAGAGGGTATATTTCGTATTTTCAATGAAAGGAGGCAGTGATGTTATAGGCTCCGCTTTGTTATAAATATGCATACAGTGAAGATGACGCTAATTTGCAGCACAACGCCTCAACATTTCTCCTGTCTGTTAAGTTGTTAATATCAAAATGAAAATAGCAGTTCCTTTATGTTTTTATTTTATTGTTCAGAAAGTGAAACAATGTAGCCAGGATGATGTGAAGAAGGTTATAAAGTACACTGTACCCTTTGAAAATTTACCCGACATGTTCTCGGGAGTTTACCATTTTGAACTTGAACTTACAAGGAGAGGATGCAAACTTTAACTGTGTGTAAGCTACTTAATATTGAGGAAAAGCCCCAAATCAGAGAGGCGAATGTTTGCAGCCCCACCTCCGTTTTCAGATGTCTCCGTTTTCCCCCCATCCACACTGAGATGGAGCAGCAGCATTGTAGAATGAAAACCGCCTCTTCAGCATTTCCAAAACGCTGCGTTTTCGCCACTTGAAAACTCTGGCGTAGTGTTGACGGATGGCATAACCGTAGCAAAACTTTCCAATAAAAACGCATTAGTGTAAACAGGGCCTAAAACGCATTAGTGTAAACGGGGCCTGATTGGGGTTGGAGATACAATTTGCAGGGCACCGGACCTTCAGGACAGAGATTGAGAACCACTGCTTTCAAGGGTTACCAATAACTCCTCTCCCAAATATTAGAATACAGAAATGACCTTGACTGAACCTGCTAACAATACATTAAACAAGAATGATATTCTTCCTCAGTATTTTCGTCTTGTTACCATCTCACACAAAAAAAAACACATTTGCTTGAAGCAAAAATAGTTAAATAAAAAAAATTAATAAAAAGTAGTCAGCCTTGTTTTCTGTGAAATTGATCAAAATAAAGTTTAAAACAATAACAATTATCTACAAATGTGCTCAGAACATTTAAAATGACCTGAAAAAAGTCTTACAGATTTCAGTTACAGATACTGATTCTAGTCTGAAGCATAAACTTTTTATAAATTAATTTTGCATGTCAGAGGGTTATTGCACAAAAGTATAAGGGATTAAGCTGGGATTTCCAGGCTATCCTGGCTGAATTTAGCCTTGACTCAAAATAAGTTATCATGGAGATTTATTCTTTGCAGCTAGCCTGCTCCAGAGCAGGCTAACAACTAGGCTAAAGCCTAGATTATACTTCTGCGCCGAATGATCAGCGTGACTCACAGCGTCTGCCTTGTGCGTTGCTGTCCATTTATATTTCTGTTGCTCTGCAATAATTCTGTTGCTATGTTCCTGTGTGTGGAGTTTCTTCGCTGGTGTTTTGTTTTTTCTGAACGCTACCTAAATCAAGGTTTCTACAGATATCAATTTCATATTTAAGACTTTTTAAGACCATTAGGTATTAAAGGGCCATGACACCCCCTTCTTTCGGTTAAAGTCTACTTCAGAATTTTTTCAAAAGATGCATGATTAATGGGCGTAGAGCTCCGAGAGCATCGGGCAGGAGTGGGCGTGGCCAGCAGGGGAGAAGGGGAGCGAATAACTGCTGTTGTCAGTTAGCTCACAAAATGAGACAAACCGTGAGGAGACGCATAAGTTTATAGTTCACAAAGTTAAAATGCAAAGAAATGAACAGTAATTTAATGCCCTGATACATTTGTTATTCGTTATTTCATATACACATAACCACAATTTATATCATTATAAAGATAAATGTGTTCATGTTTACCAAAGACTTCTCCCTCAATCCCCGTATCCAGCAGACTCAGTGCAGCAGGTCTCCTGACCCGTCGATTTTAACCATTAACCCTGCTTGTAATCTGGAGGATTTAGGCAAACACAGCAGCACGGCGATGTGTCTGAATGTGAACGAACTCCTGATTAAAGACAGCGTCCGCCATTCTCTAATTCTCATGCTGCTCTCTCGACAAAAATGCTTGCAGCACACACAGCTTTGCTGTATGATCGGCCCTGACAAGATCGTGGGGGAAAACATGCAACAAACCCCGTGGATGATGGAAACAAACGCATATGAGCCTTCATGAACGGCTAAATACTGTGCCGTGGTTTCCGTGTCTCTCAGCTCGGGCTTGACACTGGCAGGTTTCATGAATAATTAAGCAGCCGGCTCTTCTCATAGGATAAGAAAACTCCGCTATGAATAATAATGAGAAACCGATGCGTCATCATTGCACTTGCAGTACTGCGCTACGACGCCGATTTTAATCCCGCTCCAAAAATCATTTTAAACCCGGAAGCTGAAACTAGCTGACAAAAGCTCAAAATTATCCAGTTTTCCCCACAATTAAAGCTGACAGGTGCTAACATTGTCTTAACTGATGCTCAACACACACACATCTGTTAATATAAAAAAAAGTTCTCCGGGGTGTCCTGAACCTTTAAATTTAAGGCCTATATCCCAATATCAAATACATGCATAGACAAAGACAAAATGCAAAAATCACAAAATTTGAGGTAAAATAAATGTATTTAAATTGAAAAGTACTAAAAACAGGTTAGATGGACCATTGAACTACAGAAAAAAACAAACAAACATCTTAAGGCTGACTTATACTTTCGCCTAGCAGCGCATCGTGCACACCACGAAACGGACGAAGCTTTTATACTTGACATGTTCACGATTGAGATATTCTTTTAAATGACAGGAGGCGGCCAAAAGAAACGGACAGTAAAATCAGATGGATAAACAGAGAAGTGGAAAGTTCCTGGAAGTAGGTCATATCATTTGTTGCTGCAAATGTGCACTTACCCTGGCTATCTACATCAGGCTTGACATAGCTGCTCATTTTCATCCTGGATAAGCAAACATGTAATGGACTAAGCCTTGGAGGACACGATTAAATTAGGTCAAGGTGCGCTTTTTTAGCTATCCCTCCTTTCTTGATTCAACTTGTGCAATACTCTTCTGATAAATGAACCTTAACAGATGTTCAGATATTCATATGAGGAAAAAAAAACATTTACGTTAACATTAAATGTGTTTTTTTTCGCAGTTTAAATATAACATCTGAAGACACATTGAGTGTTATTTAACAGGCAAAAGTCATTACACTATTAAAGACTTTAAAATGTGAAAAGGAAAACAAAGACCTACAGTAACTATATCAATAGTTTGTCAATAAGAATAATGTTATTTTTAGATATTTTTTATGTGCAGTATATAGTGCTTTTAAAAAATGTACAATGAGTTACATTTCTTTTTTGGCTAAGAACACAAGCAGCTGTTTTTCTACACTACCTTACAAAAGTCTTGTCACCTATCCAAGTTTTAGGAACAACAAAAAAATAAATCGACTTCTAGTTGATCATTTGGTATCAGGAGTAGCATATTTATGAAAGGTAAATGCCTCTAGAATACGCTTATTTTACCAAAATAAAATATGATCATGCCTTGATTTTTAATTATTTAATTAGGACAGAAAAGTCAGACTCTGCTGACTTTTAACAGAAATAATGTACAGCATAGAATATAAAGTCATGGTGCAATGGGTGCATAGTGCATCTTTGAAATGACTCAAATAACTTTATTAATAAGTCATTTGGAATGGCAAAAATGCATTCCTGCAAAGACTCCCAGAGTTAATCAAGATTCTTTGAATTCATTTTCAATGCCTCCTCCATTTCACCCCAGACATGCTTAATAATGTTCATCTCTGGTGACTGGGCTGGCCAATCCTGGAGCACCTTGACGTTCTTTGCTTTCAGGAACTTTGGTGTGGTGGCTGAAGTATAAGGAGTGCTATCCTGCTGAAGAATTTGCCCTCCTGTGGTTTGTAAAGTAATGGGCAAGACAAATGTCTTGACCTCCACTCTGCAGATCTCTCGCAAGCCCCAAACTGAATGTAACCCCAAACCATGATTTTTCCTTTACCAAACTTGACTGAACTTTGTGAGACTCTTGGGTCCATGCGGGTTCCAATAGGTCTTCTGGAGTATTTGTGATGATTGGGATGCAGTTCAACAGATCATAACGCAGAAAAATCTAGCTTCTGCCACTTTTCCAAATGATCAACTAGAAGTCAAGTTATTATTTGTTGCTATTACAATTGAGATGGACGACAAGACTTCTGTCTGTCAGGTAGTGTACACAAGAAATTCGAGCCATAAACAAAAAACAATGAAAGTAAAAAAAATAGCAAAATTCCTTACCTGGTCTTGGAACGGGAGCGCGAGCGGGATTTTGAGCGGGAATGATGGGACCTCTCTTTGGAATGAGCAGGCGAGCGTTCGGCTGAGCGACTGCCGGACTTGGCAGATCCTCTAGGACTTGCGCTCCTAGAGGCTGAACGAGACTCCTAAACCAACCACATCCCAGTCAGGTTAGGGCAACAGAATAGGCTCACAGGGACAAAAATTGTGTGTATATAATTATAAAAATGTATATAAATAAGTCAATCAAGACTATGATAATACGCAGTGATGGTGGCCTTTTCACTGCAAGTACTGTACATAAACTAATGCTTAAACAATTTTACAAGATAAGAATTTGTAGTGGTTTGCAATTAATGCATAATCAGATTATGTGTGAAAAATATCTAGCTGTAAATCTCTCATGCTACTGCAGAATAGTGACTATTGCAATACAAAATGGACAAAAGAAGATTGATGCATGCACGCATGGGACAAACATACTAAGAGTTACTTAGCGCTGCGATCTTATCCCAGATAACTTCTGATCTTAACTTCATAACACATCTTTTCTTCTTTCTTCAGTCTCAATTTCATTTCTGACTTCAATCCTCTTCCCCCATTTCTCTCACTGCCCAAAAATGCTATATGGGAACTTCTTTTGCTCCGCAATATTAGCATGCACTGAAAATTCAGCTTCAAATTATTCGCATTAACAACTTGACATTTGACTTCATCCAGATTTCTCTTCTTCCAACCTTAACCTTAACAAAAAAGAAAAGGATGAAGAATGTGTAAACACTGGACATCACAACCAAGAATCCTATGTTTTATTAGTGTGGAAAACAGTATAGATGAACCGACAGAGAAAATGTAGAGTAAGCTTTAAACTTCCATCATGATAAACAATACTTTCAGATGCATCCTGAGCCTTACGCATGCACACACACATAAGCAGTTGCTCGCAATTACAAACTCATACATTTGCATTTCATTCACACGTTTAAAGTAGTTTAAGGCAAGACACAGCGGTGAATAAAATAAAAAAACAACTGTGAGAGCAAACATTTATTTAGATTACAATTTTTTCAAAATGTTATGCTTAAATTGATATGTTATTGGATCTGTACATTATATGAAATCAAGTTCAAAATAAGAAAATGTAAAAAAAATACAAGGGAAAAAATCCTTCTGTATAAATAATATACAGTGCATCCAAAAAGTATTTATAGCACTACACTTTTTCCACTTTTATTTAAAAATGCACTAATTCATTTATTTCCTCAAAATTCTACACACAATACCCTATAATGACAATGGGGAAAAAAGATTTTTTTAAATTGCAACAAATTTATTAAAAATAAAAAACCTGAAAAATCACATGTACATAAGTATTCACAGCCTTTGCCGTGAAGCTCTAAATTGAGCTCAGGTACATTCTGTTTCCACTGAACATTCTTGAGATATTTCAGCAGCTTAATTTGAGTTCACCTGTGGTAAATTCAGTTGATTGGACATAATTTGAAAAGGCATACACTTGTTTATATAAGGTCCCAGGGTTGACAGTGCATGTCAAAGCACAAACTAAGCATGAAGACAAAGGAATTGTCTGTAGACCTCAGAGACAGGACTGTCTTGAGGCACAGGCTGGAGAAGGTTACAGAAAGATTTCTGCTGCTTTAAAAGTTCCAATGAGCACAGTGGCATTGATCATCCGTAAAAGAAAGATGTTTGGAACCACCAGGACTCTTCCTAGAGCTGGCCGGCCATCAAAGCTGAGTGATCAGGTAAGAAGGGCCTTAGTCAGGGAGGTGATCAATAACCCGGTGGTCACTCTGTCTGAGCTCCAGGGTTCCTCTGTGGAGAGAGGAGAACCTTACAGAAAGACAACTATCAGTGCAGCAATCCACCAATCAGGCCTGTTTGGTAGGGTGACCAGACAGAAGCCACTTCCCACCTGGAATTTGCTAAAAGGCATCTGAAGGACTCTCAGACCATAAGAAACAAAATACTCTGGTCTGATGAGACTAAAATTCTTTGTAGTGAATGCCAGGCGATACGTTTGGAGAAACCAGAAATGTTTTTCAGCAGCAAGAACTGGACAACTAGTCAGGAAAGAAGGGAAAAATGAATGCAGTAGTGTACGGAGACATCCTGAATGAAAACCTGCTTCAGAGTGCTCTTGACTTCAGACTGGGGTGACAGTTCATCTTCCAGCAGGACAACGACTCTAAGCACACCGCCAAAATATCAATGGAGTGGCTTCACAACAACTCGGTGAATGTCCTTAAGTGGCCCAGCTAGAGCGCAGACCTAAATCCTATTGAACATCTTTGGAGGGATGTGAAAATGGCTGTGCACCGTCGCTTCCCAACCAGCCTGACAGAGCTTGAGAGGTACGGCAAAGAGGAATGGGCAAAAATTCCCAAAGACAGGTGTGCCAAGTTTGTGGCATCATATTCGAAAACTCTTGTGGCTGTAATTGCTGCCAAAGGTGCATCAACAAAGTATTGAGCAAAGGCTGTGAATACTTATGTACATGTGATTTTTCAGGTTTTTTTATTTTTAATAAATTTGCAACAATGTCAAAAAATCTTTTCTCACATTGTCATTATGGGGTATTGTGTGTAGAATATTTAGGAAATTAATTAATTTAATCAATTTTAAAATAAGGCTGTAACATAAAATGTGAATACTATAAATACTTTCCAGCTGCACTGTATAATGTTATGTTATAAATCAAATACTGAAGTTTGGGGTAAGTGCTGATGAATTGGAGATTTATGAGAGATTAAAAATGAGAGAATAAAAAATTATTTTGAAAAAAAGGGGCTTTAAAATATGCATTAAATTGAAATCTTAAGACACAAATTGATAAAGTGTGACAAAATAAATATAAAAGGTTTATTTTGGATGCTTTCTTTGCAGAACACAAAACAAACACTTAAATGAAACGTCCAAAATCACAAAAATAATTTTTGCTTGCTGTGTTCTGCCTTAAATTATGTAAAAGCATGAACTTAATCTGCACGTACACATCGAGTGTGCTGTTAAATACAAGTTATGTGACATAAAAACTAATAATATGACCAGCTTAAAGGCTCAGGATGACCTTAGCATGTATTAGCAACAAATATTACTCATACAAGTTATACTGGTTTAATTAAACATGCAAAGAGAAAACAACATTTGGTAAGAACAGTAAAACATTGGCGGACTAACGTAGTAAAAGCAAATTGAAAAAGATAAAAGCTGTGAAAGCACGTTGTCTTTATGCTAGCACTGAAGTTAGCTAACTGAAGACTTGAATTTCGAAATAAAATTAACACTGCATGCTGATACATACTTTAATGCAAATTTTAAAAAGCAAATGCATCAACTTCGTCATTGTAATTATACATTAATAATCAGATATTAAAAATGAATGAAGCCTGACTAGCTCACTTCTGCTGGCTAACATACAATATGGAGGCCATTTCTAGAAGAAACATGGAAGGACGCGTGCAAAGAAAAAAAACAGTCAAATAAACCGTACATACCCGCTCCACGAATTCCTTCTCGGCGTCACTCATTTTTGTTTAGTTTATAATATGCTGCAATAATTACAATGCAAGAGAAATGATTAGGACAACACACAATTAGTGCTCAAACGCACACACAAACCAGACGTCTGTAAATGAACTGCTTTCTCGCCGTAGAAGCTTTATTTAGAAACTAGCGCTCCCACTCTTAATGCGCATCGCTGCAAAACGACCGCAAGAGGGCGTTAAAAATACAACTCAGACAAAATTACTTATGAGACATCATTTATACGTAAGTACTGAAACATTTTTACTCACATTTAATCTTTGTAAATATTCGTTTTGATTATATACAGACTACATACAACGACTTTGTGAAATCTCCTTAAAAATTTGCATGATCACCTAGGAGGCAAATGAGGAGTGGCTGTTCTTGATATATAAAGATTCTTTACTACTCAATAAGCAGAGAGCTGATTGGTTAAAACATGAAGGTGTTTCTCTGTGTACAGGTCAGACATTGGATGGCGCACATAGTGATTCTTTCCACTTTTACAGATGCGAAAATATATGAATGATAGTGCTGCGTGTATGGCAAGCCGTTTGGACATTAATTCATCCTTAGGATTTGAATTCTTAATAAAAATAATTCAGGCGGCGCAGTAGGGAGTGCTGTCACCTCACAGCAAGAAGGTCGCTGGTCCGAGCCTCGGATGGGTCAGTTGGCGTTTCTGTGTGGAGTTTGCATGTTTTTCCTGCGTTCGCATGGGTTTCCTCCGGTTGCTTCGGTTTCCCCCACAGTCCAAAGACATGTGGTACATGTGAATTGGGTAAGCTAAAATTGTCCATAGTGTGTAAATGTGAACGAGTGTGTGTGGATGTTTCCCAGAGATGGGTTGCGGCTGGAAGGGCATCCGCTGCATAAAAGCGTGCTGGATAAGTTGGTGGTTCATTCCGCTGTGGTGACCCTGGATAAATAAAGGGACTAAGCCGATAAGAAAATGAATGAAGGAATGAATATAAATAATTCAATCCTGTATATCAACATTTACATTTTTCATAAGAACAATCAATTTGTTGATGTCAACAATTTTGATATAAAAATTCAGTTTTTGTTATCAACAATAAAGTTTTTGATATCATATCAACAATCTAAATGTGTTATATTAAGAGAGCATTCACATTTTGAGAACTGAGAATGAAGTCAAAACGACTTGCCATAATCTTTTTAAGCAATTGAATCCAAAGATTTGGTGAATATTACTACATTACATGGATATTTTTATATATTTAGCTATAATCATTACATTTACATTTTATCAATCATCATGAGATTTTATGCAATTGTGATGATTTATTATTATTGATAGTAGTAGTAGTAGTAGTATTAACAATTACATTTTTGATATCAGTGATATTTTTTTTTTATATCAACAGTTAATGTGTTAAAATAAATAATCAATTATTTATTCATTCATTGATTTTCTTTTTGGCTTAGTCCCTTTATTAATCTGGGGTCGCCACAGTGGAATGAACCGCCAACTTATCCAGCTAGTTTTTATGCAGCGGATGCCCTACCAGCCGCAACCCATCTCTGGGAAACATCCACACATACACACACACACACACTGATACACTAAGGACAATTTAGCCTACCCAATTCACCTGTACCGCATGTCCTTGGACTGTGGGGGAAACCGGAGCACTCAAAGGAAACCCACGCGAACGCAGGGAGAACATGCAAACTCCACACAGAAACGCCAACTAAGCCGAAAATCGAACCAGCGACCCAACAACCTTCTTTTTGTGAGGCGAACGTGCTATCCACTGTGCCACTGCGTCGCCAATCAATTATTTAATTTAATAATTAAATAATTAAGAATTCATAAAATAAAATAAAAACATTTAAGCATTAGATTATTGTGCTTACCCCATTGATTATTTTGCTTGTTTGAAGGAAAAACTAAATGTTTACATAATTTGTTAAAACAAGACTGTTTTTTTTTTTTGGTTTTCTAGAAAATGCTTCCTAATTTAAGAATGTGTAGATATTTGGACCAGAAACAAGACAAAACAATCTAAGTGAGAAAATGAAAAGTAAATGTTTTGATGATAAATTCAGAGAGGCCAGATTGAGGTGATTTAAACATGTCCAGAAGGATGAATATATCGGTTAAAACATATGAGTTCACGGTGGTCCGGGTCTTAACAGTGCTTAGCATAATTGAGTACACCCCATTTTGAAAATTAATATTTGTGTCCATTTCTCAGTGAATATAAGCAATGAATTTTAGTGCATTTAAACAAAACAGATTTATTAAACAGATATATTTATTACAATAGCATTTTAGTCACCAAACATATTTAAAAATCCAAAGTTTATACAATTAAATTCAAGCAAAATATTCCAAAACAAATACAATTATTGTACATTTTTTGCAAAACAAAACTTTCACATTTTTTGCTTCTCTTGATTTTTTTCTATTTTTTATTAGAATTTAATATTTTTCTATAACATATAAATTTGGGTGTACTCGTTTTTGCACCATTATCTTACATTATTTTGTTAGATAAGCTCCAGATTTGGCTTCAGTACTGACTATACTAATGTATATGCACAAATATAATATTGTGGAGCTTTCTATTGAAATATGTGATAAATTTGTGATAGATTTGTGTATTTATATATATATATATGCCGAGCACTGTATATATATATATTTTTTTTTTTTTTCTAAAATATAGCCACAATCCTCAGTTAAGTTTGCAGATTTTTTATTTACTTTTTATTTATTGATTAAAATCATTAGCTATAAATCACCACTGTTCCTTAGTAAAATACAAAAAAAAAAAAAAAAAGAAAACTATTGTTAGCATTTTCGAGCAATCAAAAACTAAAGAAATGCACAAACGTTTGGAATACTTATATTAAAAAAATAAAGTATAACCATGTCTTATCTTATCACAGTAGTTTCCAGTAGAGGGCGCCTAATATACAAATTACATTTGTGTGTAATTCATTTTAATGCGTGGTTATTGGCATCATAAATATTATCAATCACACAATAAATTAACAAATGTAAAATCTGTAATTTACACCAATAAAGCAGTATACTGTCATTTACCGTTTTTTTTACATTTCTCTTTCAGCTTTTGTTCCCAAGACAAAATGGATATTATCATTGGATGAAAAACGTTGAATAAACACAACAAAATCGAAACAAAAATATTATATTCAACAAAACATAATGCTATGCTGTCGAATAAGTCGCTAGTAAAGCAAATGTAGTAGCTTATATGTCACAGCAAGCTCACAATTATGACAGAATCAAAACAAAGCAGAAAAAATGAACAAAAACACTGTTCATAAAGAAACCATCAACACAACTATCTTCTAAAATAAGTTATAGAGGTAATAATATTAAAAAGAACAGTCAGTATATTATCAAAATCCTTAGTCATTTTTATTACTATTAATATTATTCACTTATAGCTGAATTTATAGAATTATACATACTTCAATTTCATTTAAAGACCTTCTAATAAAACAAATGTAAAAGTCGGTAGCTTACAAACAGTACAGTACAGTTAATACAGTGTTTTGTTGGCTGATAAATCGATCTTTTCCAGTCATTTTATAAACTAACTAGTTAGCTGCCTTTATGTGCAGATGATCACAGGACATAATGACATATTAAACAAAGCGTACTGGAGAACTGTGTGCAAAATAAGTGCAGGTATGAAATCTTCTGAAGTGAGTTTTCTCAATTTTTCCATAGTCTCTTTGCGATTGTGCTGTTGTTGTTCAGGATTTTTTCAGTGTAGTGAATTAGATCCTTCAGCTTGTTACAAGGAATGTCATTAAGTGCATGTGGTAAATGAATATTATTTCAGTTTTGGATAACAGCTATATCGAAGAACATCGTATTTACAGTTCATGCTTTGAGTTACTGCTAGTCTTTGTTTATATGTCCAGTGCCACTATATGGTCCTTAATTTAAGGACCTTAGAGAGAGCAGCTCTGGCACTGGAGTAGATGAGGTAGTAGCCGTCGGTTGTGTTGAAAAATTCCCAGTCTCTGCAGCCATTGGTGCTCAGTCTGTTGACAGGGACAAAGCCCTCGTAACCCTGCCATCTGAAACAAAAATGTATGCATCATTTTTTCCAAAACCTTCATTGCATTGTCCAATCAGATATCTACAAATCTGCTTTACAAGTTGGGACATATCAAAGTCAAAGCATATCTAAAAAATTAAAAGATGCTACATTTATAGGTCACATCAACTGCACTGTTTTAAATATTGCATTAAAATAATCCTAATATTAACTCATAAAATTATTTGAAGTTAAGAATCGCTATAAAATCAAAGCTAAATGTCAAATGGAACTTATTTTCCAAATCCTAACAAAAATTAGGTTCCCAAGAGATTTTTTCGGTGTGCAAATACAGTATTCCTGTCCAGTTGTTCCTGTCACAAATCCATTCATTTCTCTCACAGTTTCATTTTATCACAACACAGACAGCAAACATGGAACTGTGACTGTCAGACCTTTCTAAGCATAAGTGACTTGCCAGGATTATAAAATGATAATGTAATATGAAACTTGAACTGCTCACGAAAATGTGGAGCTCGCTAAAAATTGAAATAACAGTTACTATGGTGACACAATGTTTAATTGTTTTAAAGGATGATTTCTAAATGTAAAAGGATATATGGTTTGTCAATATTAGGTAAAGGGTTACTTAAACTAGCACTAACCCAAAACTTAATTACTCACCCTGATGTTGTTTCAATCCACAGAGATCTTTAATCATTATTGTTTGTTTTTTATTTACAGTTTTTGGGCACACAGAAATATTTTGGAGCATTGTGATTAAAGATGAACCGCTGAAGTCACATGGAATGTCTTTGGTTCATTTTCTGAACATCTTCTGATCATTGCTGTCTATGGAGGATGAAGAAGAGCTCTCAGGTTTCATTCAAAATATCTTAATTTGTGCTCTGAAGATGAGCGAAGGTCTCAGGGGCGTGAAACAACATGAGGGTGGGTAATAAATAACAGAATATTCATGTTTGGGTGAACTATCCTCTAAGAATAAGATATTAATGTTTTAACCATGTAAAGGCAAATTGGCTTTTGGTGGGCCAGTGGCAGTTTACAATTAAACAAGCTATAAATCTTTAGAATGGCATTTTAAATATATGGATGATTTTATTGTCTATTAAGACATCTGAAGCAAACTCCTGGCATATTAAAGGCCCTGATACACCCTAAAATTTAATAACAAACTTGTCTGACACATGTGAAAAGTTCCTTTCAGGAGTTTAAGAGAGTCTACAAAGTGAGCTCCCTGCTATATGTTGGTATAGTTTTGAGGCTCTGCATTTTTCATATGGAAATTTGCTTAATTTCCTCTGTTCATTCTTTCAAAGTCAAGATGTCCACAAGGAAATAGTTTTAGTTGTAAGCCTCTATATCGCCGCTTTAGAATTATAAGGTTCTATCTGACATTTTTGTCAAAATTAATTTATTGACATATTCTTATTAAATTACAGCTTATTTACATTATGGGATGTTTTTTATAATTTGTTTACATTTTAGGACTTTTTATAAAAAAACAAAACAAATGTTACACGCATACTGTTTGCTATGGAATGCAAAATCTTAATACAATTCCAAGGCGATGATATGCTGCTCAACAGTGTGGATGAGTACATGGTAAAAATGGCAATTTATGTATCCATGAGATATTGTATTAATCCTGCACAAATGTATTTTAGAAAAGTTAATTAAATTATTATTTTCTAATATAATAAACCCATTAAAGTCATTATTATAATATTTTATATTTTAAGTTAGAATCTGTGGAACTAGCTACTAAATTATAATTGGTAGTAGCTGTTCAATTAGAATTCAGCAGTGAGTATATAAGGCCCTAAATGCAGTCTGCTTTTGTAAACCAAAATAAGACTTTTATTTTTTCTTTCCACTGATTTAAAATCCATACTAGATGAGACCCGTACCTGTATATAACACTATTAAGAGAGTATGAGTTTCCATCATAGGAGTTGGCGACCACCAGGAACTTGTCATCTCCCACAGTAAAATACTCCCAATCTAAAGCACTGAAAGACCCAGACAACAAAGCGTGCCTTAAGTACAAGCATGACAACTGCAAATGAAGACTTTTATATGTAATGTTTCTGTATAGTTGACCTGTTTGTTTCAATATCCTGAAACCTGACGAAGGTCTGTGATGTCATGCTGAGCTCATAGATGGTGGAGTTGATGGAGTACAGGATCTTGCCCTCCTCCGTCAGCATCTGGCTGTTGGCCACCGCCAGAAAAACCCTGTTTTCAATCTGGAACATTTCCCAGTCGATCGCGCCGAATGTCTGGAGGGTCAGAGATGAGAAAGGGATGTTATTTTCATGCAGCCATGTAACAAAATCACACTTACACTATCAATCAAAAATTTGGAGATGATTTTTTACAAGTTTATTTGCAGTACAAAATGTGTTTTTGAAAGTGCGGTGCATAATTTTTCTTTAAATGAATAGAAACCTCAAAAAAGGCATTTATGTACAATACAAGTCAACTGAAACAATATATTACTAATTGATTGATATTGATACAGATTTTCAAATGTTATTTGATTCTCACACAATCTCTGCACTTGTCACAATTTGATGTCTGCATTTTCATCCAGTGTAAATACAATAATCAATATATGAAGAGTTCAGATGCAAAAATGTCTTCTAAACGTCTCAACATAAACAAAAGTGGCTGAGGATAAAGCTCATTTTCAATGGAAATTTCAGACGGCACTTAGAGGTTTTTGCATTTGAACTTATTCCACAGCAATTAGATCTAGATCTTTTTTTGGTGATGCGGTATATGTTTCGCATATATACAAGCCAATCTCAGCAGCATTTTAGCTGATTGCGCAGCCTCTGCCATCTCATCCAGTCTCTATCGAAGGTTCCTGTGCCATACGGTTAAAAAATACTTTAGTAATATAAATGACCATAGTATATTTTCATGTGTGTGCCTAACAACTGACAATAAATCTGGTAGCAGCATGTTCAGGCACCTGTGCCTATATATGTGACTCTTTAATATTCTAAAATGTGAATTTTTGTTGAGGTTGTTGTTACGTTACTTTTTTTGTTGGCATGTATTATTATCATTTATATGTTTCGGATACGCGTTTTCACTTTCTGAATCCAATGCCTAAATATATAAATTGTTAAAATGACTATATTAAATATTTTAATAATAAACTATTCTCTACACTGAAAGAGTGTACTTGCATTTTGATGTTATTATATTGCCATTCTGTCATTATATAATAGCTGGCATAGACTGGTCCTAAATAAAAATGACAACAATATAATTTATGGCAAAATTTGGGTGCAGTATATTGTACATCAAAAATAAGATATTGTGACAGGCCTACATAGAAATGAAAAAATACATTTATTTTGACCTTTAGTTTGTAAAATGTAGTTCTAAATACCAAGAGCCTTAGTGGCAGATTAAAAAAAATACTATTAGTTAGTATTTTGGGTCTGCGCTGTGATCCTTAGTCTTATTTTACCCTAATTATTTTTCACCTTTTTTCGCTTATTGGAGAGGACAGTAGAGAGTATTGACTGGAAAGTTTGGGGAGCAGAGAAAGAGGAAGGAAGGCGGTAATTGAACTCTGGTTGCTGTGAGCACTGGAGTGCATGTGTTGACGTACTTTCCACTACACCCTGGCACCAACCTTAGTCTTTTTATTTGTCATCAAATCTAAAAATATTTCTAAAAAGAATTTTCTCATATAATCTATTGTTGCTCTGAATTACATTTTAGCATGCGTCTTCCTCTTAAAGTGCTTTTTCTGGAAGCATTTCTAATGTAGCTTTGTCCTCACAGGAATACACTACAATTTAAAATATATTACATTTAAGTTTTCACATTATCATTAATTTTAATATGGGTATAAGAAACAAGACTTATCAGTTGCAAACTTTGAACAAGTACATGTACAGTTAAAGTCAGAATTATTAGCCCCCCTGTTTATTTTTTCCCCAATTTCTGTTTAACGGAGAGAAGACTTTTTTTTAACACATTTCTAAACATAATAGTTTTAATATCTCATTTCCAATAACAGATTTATTTTATCTTTGCCATGATGACAGTAAATCATATTTGATTCAATATTTTTCAAGACACTTCTATACAGCTTAAAGTGACATTTAAAGGCTTAACTAGGTTAATTAGGTTAACTGGTTAGGGTAATTAGGCAAGTTATTGTATAACAATGGTTTGTTCTGTAGATTGTCGAAAAAAAGAAGAAGCATAAAGGGGCTAATCATTTTGTCCTTAAAATGGGGTTTAAAAAATAATAACTGCTTTTATTCTAGCAGAAATAAAACAAATAAGACTTTTTCCAGAAGAAAAAATATTATCAGACATACTGTGAAAATTTCCTTGTCCTTTTAAACATAATTTGGGAAATATTTAAAAAAAAAGAAAGAAAAAAAACTCAAAGGGGGCTAATAATTCTGACTTCAACTGTATGTCCATATACAGAACAGAGAAATGTTTCTCAGTCTGTGTCCTTCATTGTGAATATGATCATGATAAAGCATAAATTGACTCACTGTAATGGACTGATAAGGCTGAAACATCCCTCCCAGCCAGATATAGATTGTAGAATCAATGACTGTAGATCTTCCATTGAAAGTGTTTGCCACCACAAGGAAGTAATAAGGGCCGACAGCGAAAAACTCCCAGTCATACGCGCCAGCCGTGGGGATTGTCTGATTGACCTCAAAAAACTGGGTAACTTGGTTCCACTTGTAGATTACACTATCAATATTGTGGTTTCTCTCCCCTATGGAAAAAACAAACAAACAAACATTGATAACATATTTGATAGTCACCTTTAGACATTCTGCTGACTAAAAGTAACATTGCAAATACATGTCAACTAGCAGTATTCAGAGTATTGGTATTGTATGATTTTTTTTGTTTTGTTAACAGTTTAGAATAATAATAATTTAGTTAATATTAATGTATTTACTAACATTAACTGAGTATGGAGAGTCAAGCATGTATTAGAGTTAATGAATTATTAAAATCCAAAGTTATTTGTGCTTGTTAACATTAGTTAATGCACCATGAGTTCAAATAAAATAACACAAACTAATGTTATTTATCTTAACACTAACATTAACAAATATATAATAAATGATTTACTAATTGTTTATGTTAGTGAATAAAGTTAACAAAAGGACCATTATTTTAAACTATTACAATTTTTTTATTAGAAAGTTGTTAATTTTTCTATTGTAATTTGTTAAATTTTATTGAATATGAAAATACTCTTTGATGCAAATTTAACAATAATTATAACCAGTGATACGCAATTATGCACAGGTCAAAATTCTATCTTGATGGAATAATAAAAAATAAGCAAAAGAAAATAAAGAAAATACTACAGAAATGTTTTTTCATTCATTCATTGATTTTCTTGTCGGCTTAGTCCCTTTATTAATCTGGGGTCGCCACAGCGGAATGAACCGCCAACATATCCAGCAAGTTTTTACGCAGTGGATGCCCTTCCAGCCGCAACCCATCTCTGGGAAACATCCACACATACACACACTCATACACTACGGACAATTTAGCCTACCCAATTCACCTGTACCGCATGTCTTTGAACTGTGGGGGAAACCGGAGCACCCGGAGGAAACCCACGCGAACGCAGGGAGAACATGCAAACTCCACACAGAAACGCCAACTGAGCCGAGATTCGAACCAGCGACCTTCTTGCTGTGAGGCGAACGTGCCACCCACTGCGCCACTGCATCGCCCAGTTTTTTTTTTTTTTAAATCAAAAGTAAGTAAATTAAGTCAATAGGTATTTCTATTTTACTATAATTTGCATTTTAAGAAACAGCAGAACACATCCACATGATGGCCGTTAATGGCAAAAACTAATAAGATAACAAATAAATTACAACCACTATTCAAAATAACACATAATTGTACAGAAAGTTGATCAAAATGAAGTACAATGCCAAATTTGAGCTTTCTCAAATGTTTTTCAGGAAGTTTTTTTTCCACAGTTTTCCATACAAACTTTTACATTTAATAAAACACATTTTAGACTTCCTAATTGCAGTATTTTCCCACCATTTTAATCAAGTATTACTAAAGTAACTTAACATTTTCAGCTTTAAATCAATTACTTGCAAAACATTGCATCTCTGTGTGTGGCTATCAGAAGTGTAACTCAATTCTTCAGGCCATTTTCACCCAGAAATAATCCGCCACGGCTCAGTTTGGATGTGCTCCAACAGATGCAGGTGTATAGACGGGGCCTGTATGGTTATGAAGGGCAATGAAAGGTGTCTTTTATGCTTGCGTTTCCGCTTTGATCAATGCCAGAGGCTCACGTAAGAACTTCACACGAACGGATAAGCACGGTGCGCACTCATAAGCGAACAGACATCAAGTGCAGAATCAAAGTCAACCACATAAACAAGCAGACCTTTTAGCCCTAAAAAGATTTCCTTGATGGTTCAGATTGTGTGCCTCAAAGGCTGCAGATTTGTATGAGATTTGTATGGAATTTAAGCTTAATCTTCTTTCAGAAATCGTATAAATGGACTTCCTCCTGTTATTGTTCAGCTGATAAAACCTGTGGAGTTGCACAATTTAAAAGGACAAAAACAGTGCTATGAGATGACAGATGTGTAGCGAGTGGCTCTGATGAACATTACCTTGCCTGTGATTGGCCACGGCCAGGAAAGTTTCGTCTTGAATGTTGAAAGCCTCCCAGTCGCGAGCGCTGTGTGTGATCAGAGTCTGGTAGCGAATAAATTTCAGCTTCTTTGAGCTCCATTTATAAATCACCGACTGCTCGGGCTCTCCTGCTTCTTTACTCTTGCAGTTGGCCACAACCAGGAACTTCTGTTTCAATAGAAAGAAAGCATGTGAATTAAATAGTTCTGTAACGGCAATAAAAAGAAACAAGTTGCAAAATTGTGTTTAAATGAACAATTTGACTTTCTCTAATGATGACAAGGACAGGCTTAAAAAAATTGTTTATAAAAGGAAATGTAATATGTACATGTCTGTATATATAGCCACATATAGATATGTACATACATTTACCGTCCACTTTATTAGGTACACCTGTCCAACTGCTTGCTCATTAATGCAAATTGCTAATCAGCCAATCACTTGGCAGCAACTCAATGCATTTAGACAAGTAGAAATGGTCAAGACAATCTGCTGTAATTCAAACTGGGCATCCGAATAGGGAAGAAAGGTGCTTTAACTGACTTTGAATGTGGCATGGTTGTTGGTGCCAGACGGGCTATTCTGAGTATTTCAGAAACTGCTGATCTACTGGGAATTTTTTGCACAACCATCTCTAGGCTTTACAGAAAATAGTCCAAAAAAGAGAAAATATCCAGTGAGCAGCAGTTCTGTGGGCACAAATGCCTTGTTGATGCCAGAAGTCGAGCTGATAGAAAGGCAACAGAAACTCAAATAACCACTTGTTACAACCGAGGTATGCAGAAGGGCATCTTTGGACGCACAACACTTTGAACCTTGAGACAGATGGGCTACAGCAGCAGAAGACCACACTAGGTGCCACTCCTGTCAGCTATGTACAGAAAACTGAGGCTACAATTCGCACAGGCTCACCAAAATTGGATAATAAAAGATTGCCTGGTCTGATGATGAGTCTTGATTTTTGCTGCAACATTTGGATGGTAGGGTCGGAATTTGCCATTAACAACATGAAAGCATAGATCCATCCTGCCTTGGATCAACAGTTCAGGCTGGTGGTAGTGGCGTAATGGTGTGGAGGATACTTTCTTGGAACACTTTGGGCCCATTAGTAGCAATTGAGCATCGTGTCAACGCCACATGTCAATATGGTCAATATGTCAATATGGGGGAGGTTGGTGGGGAGGGAGGCAAAGTATTATTTCTTTTAGTTTGGCTGAAAGAAAAGCTTTTTTGTATTTTTTAAAAAAATTTTAAGGTCAATATTATTAGCCATACTTTTTTGATTGTCTTCAGAAAAAACACTGTTATGCAATAACTTCCCTAATTATTCTAACTTTGCCTGTTAACATAATAACTTAAAGTCTTTAAGTTGCACTTTAACCTAAATACTAGCATCTTGCTAAATAATTAGAACACATTAAGGCACCGTCATCATAACAAAGACAAAAGAAATTCGCTATTAGAAATTAGAAAGTAAAAACAAATTACTTATTAGAAATTAGTTATTAAAAATATTGTTTAAAAAAATAATGAACAAAATCTCTCTGTTAAGTAACACTTGGGAAATATTTAGAAAAGAATAAAAACTTCACAGCTAATGGGCTAATAATTCTGACTACAACTATACATACTCATTTGTAAGCACACATATATTGATCCATATAACATATATATTTCCCCTCTATATAAAATGATCTGATGTGCATCTGATGGAATTGTAACTTTATTTGAGAAGTAAAGGAATCAAAATGAAATTGTAATGAGGTTTGCACATCATAATTGTAGATGTTTTCTGCATCTTCACAGGGTTTAATTATGCAAGCTGACTTTCAAAGCCAGAGGAAAAGAGGAATATTTTAATGAATTGCCTCTACCTCAAAAGTTCAATTTAATAGTGCATTGATTTATCTTTTAATAACTGGTCACCGATGCAATTACAAAGGCTTCCCCCCTCTTATTTCACTATAAATGTAACGTGAATCATAATTTTCTCAGATTTCCAAGAAGAAAAACATATGGATAATTGCACTGCAGGTATTAACACAGTCCCATTCGGCTTTGACTGTAATTATGCAGTAAGTTAAAGTGAAGGGAAGCAGGAGGTGTCTGCTGTAAATGTTGGATACAGCATCAGACGAAATTAATTTCTGTTATTATGCACATGTGATTTACAACATTAAAACTTTAGAGCCAGATCTCCACCCCCAAAACCACATCAGAAAACAGTGTGATGTGTTAGTAACAGCTGGGGATGAGCTTTACTCCGAGCAAACAGACGCTCTTCCAGCAGCAGCTGTTCCATAGGCAGATCCATCAGTATCATAGCAATTCATTTATTCATCAGTTTGTTCTGCTCCTCAAATTTGATTGGTTCAGCAGAGCTGAGAGAATGGTAATAGATCATTTAATAGGCCACCTGTTAATGCAAATATCTAATCATTCACCTAACAAAGACTGTACACTGTAGATAAACTAAGCACAGATTTTATTGTATGGCTTCCTAAAGGTGCAGTAGGTGATCTGCCAAAATGCTAACATTAGCATAATAGCTTTGAAAACGCATATATCTCCCTTGCCATCCAAAGCCATGAACGCACACCGAATAGATGATCATCAGCCTTATATAGCACTAGATCATATCATTCACCAGTTAGAAAACTGTTTCCCAGTGATGGGCTGCAGCTGGAAGGGCATCCGATGCGTAATACATATGCTGGATAATACATATGCTGGTAATAAAGGGACTGAGCAAAAAGAAAATTAATGAATGAGTTAGAAAACTCTGGGGAAACATGCACTTTGTAGATAGCGTTATAGGGGGCTAAATCCTTTACAGAATTATTATTATTATTGTTGTATTCTACAGTGCTTCAAGGAAATCGCGCACTGGACCTTTAAGGTGATGGAATATGGCGCCGGCACAGTGGCGTTGCTGTGGTTAACATAGTCTATGGCATTCTAAAAAAGAATGTGTTTGAAAAGCGTTCGATGACGAAGAGAAACTGCATTCGCTGACATCAGCGGTATGTAAAGATTTCTCTAAAAGTCTAAATTTAGGTTTTTATATATGGTTGTTTCAATGTGTTTTTGCTGAAGGAGACTGAAGATTTCAGTATTTCTCTCGGTCATGTCGTTTTTAGATTATTATATTAGTTTTAACACATATTATTTCGTTTAGACTGTAGATTGTACTGAATATGTTGGTTGGAATTAGAGATATAGCTACATTGTCGACTTGTCAATTTTAGGATTTTGAATATATTTATTTTATTCTAGTTTGTGTATTCTGTCATCTTCTTCAATAGCCTGTTTATAAATATAATCCATTTTTGTCAGGTATCAATATATACAATATTTTTGTGTGTATGATTCATTTGTATGTTGCTATCTTGTTTAACATTTGCAGATTGTTATTTGTTATACAATCAGATAAATTGATCTGTTATAATGTATTTGTATGCTTTCAGCTTTACACACATTGCATATTACTGTACGTCTATTGGCAGATAAATTGTCTGGCTGTTGTATTATTTATTTGTAATGTATGCTGTCGGCCTGTTCAACATTTGTAACTTATTCTATTTACAGTTTAACTATTTGCTGTACCACCTTTATCTATTCTTAGTTTATAGATTGTCATCTTGTAGAGTATTTATTTATAGCTTTGAAAATATTATTTGTTAGTGTTATAACAGAACCAGACTGGAGACAATAGTAGATGAAACGTCAAAAAAATAGTATTAAGATGTATTGATGACTTGATCTTTTTCTATGGTATTTTACAGATCGGAATGGACCACATGGAGAAAAAAGGGAATCACACACCTCAGCAATGACTGGAAATTGATGGTCAGGAATTTATTTTTGAAAAATCCTTCCAATATGAAGCAGGTGGTGGTTGGTATAGATAGTTAGATTGGCTTTGTCTGTGTCAGGTTTTTCTTTTTCAGGTATTGGAGAGAGAGAGCAGGCAGAAGAGGAAGATTCACATGAGCATCGATGAACATTTATCTGAAACAGAGCAGGTGGAGCTCTGTTGGTGCTGTCTTTGTCTTTTGCAGATTGGAGTTGAGCAGAAGAAGGAGACTCACAAGGGGAAAGATGGAGATAAACTTGAAGACCTAGACCTCAACAAACAGGTAGAACTGCTTGAACAGACTGAACAATGGAGGTGGTTTTCAAAGAAATGTATTGAGATTAATTAAAGATTTTATATATTTTACTTTGGTAGATTGGCATGGAGCATGTGGAAAAACAGGGAAACGCCTTATTACTGACAAGTACTATACATTGTCATTTAAAATTATATACTAAAATTTTTACAAACTATGTGATAATCGCGTATTTCCTTCAAATAGATAGATAGATAGATTGATAGATAGATTTGAACAAGTAGAGCTCTATTGATGTTGTCTTCATCTTTTACAGTGGATTGGAGAAACTAGGGAATCATATCTCAGGAATGATAAGATACTGATGGTCAGGGATCACCTATTAACAAACTGATGTCCTTCCAAGAGGAAGGGGGTGGAGGTGGGCTTAGATAGTTAGATGCTTTGTCTGTGGAAGGTGTTTCGTCTTCAGGTAAAGGACACACAACAGGCAGACGAAGAAAATGATAAATGATAATCACAAGATAAATTAAGGAATGGATGGATAAACAGATGTCCAACCATGAGGAAGAGGTAGGGTGAGCTTAGATAGTTAGTTGTCAGATATCTTGTCTGTGGCAGGTGTTGCTTTTCCAAGAAATGGACACACAACAGGCAGAAGGGGGAAACTCATAAGAGCATCAGTGGAGATTACCTGAAGAACACTGGAGAACAGCTTGTGCATTGCTGGAGCTCAGCAAGCATGTAGAGCTCTGTTAGTCCTCTCTAACAGAGGAATGGAAATGCTATGTAGAAAACTTTCACTATGGGGATTTTGCCAGAAAGCCAATGATCTGAAGAGAAATAAAACAGGCCAATGAAATGCCAATGAATTGGCAGCATCCAGCGACCGCAGCTGGCAGCAGTCTCAATTAGCTGGGTATAAAGCAGCAGATGTGTATCGCTTGGCACATTTTTAAGCTGAAGAGCCAAACTAAGCTGTCAGCTAAGGCTCAATCACTGTGGTGAAGGAACATAGCATTTGCATAGTTAAATTCTAGGAATTTTTGTATACGGCAGTACTTTAGGAAAGCGTGCCTATATCCAGAAGGCGAACAACGCTGCAGAGGCCACCTGCTGCCCAGATAGGGAAACCTGATGGCGGAAGACATATGGACTAGCTCGGCAAGCGGTAGTACACATATGAGGGATGGTTAGCAGTGGGAGGGAGGACACAGGCCCCACTCTGTAACCCTCAGATCTGCGCTACATATGATAAGATGGTTAGTGGGTAGGGAAGGCTGGGTGTGTCTAAGAAAGGGAAACACTCTATGGCTGAATGGTGCATATGGGGAATCACACATAGCTAGCACCAATACCCAGCACTCTTGTTGACCAAACAGGCAATACCAGACATCGTACTGGGCCTGGCACCTGGCCGAGTCAGGTGCTGGGGTCCTCGGAGGAACTCTCTAGGGGGAGCTCCATGTTAGGGATAATGTCACTGCAATCATATTTAAAACCGAGCTCAGTTTCCTCCCAATTGATAAGGGTTACCCAGCAATCGAGAAAAAATGGGCTCCATCCAAAAATCATAGAATCTTGCGAAGGTGTTGCCCAGCCCCCAGCTAATATCTGTAAGATAGGCGCAATGTGGTAACACCCAAGAGGAGGCAACACTACGCTCTCACTCCCAATGAAGATCTTCAGTGTGAAGGGTGACAGCCTATGCTCCAGCTTATCCTAAAGGAAGGATCACACAAATCTGGCAAATCTGGGGATCTTCTCGGCGAGAAGCGCACCACTCAGTGAATAGACTCCACTTCAGGGTGTAGGCATGCCTCGTAGAGGGTGTTCTAGCCTGAGTGATGATGTTAACCACCAATGTTCTAAGGGCAACCTGGTCCATAGAAAGACAAGTTCCGTGCAAGAACTTAGGTTGCGGCGACACAGCGGGGTGATGGTCATTCTGTGCATGCACATACGCCATGCCCATCTGGGAACCTGATTGTGAAGTCAGGGATGAAGGGGTCTCATATGAAGCAATCCTAGTAGGGTGATAGCGGCTGCAGATACCATATTCCACAGGAGCTTCCACTTTCTGCCGGACCACTGTGTTCCTGTCAAGTAGTCTCAGACAGCACAGCATCAGCCTGGCACGCTCTTCTGTAAGACGAATCGTCACGGAAATTCAGTGTACATTAATTAACGTTCCACAAAAGCATAAATATACCTAAATTAGCCCAAAGATGAGTTTTTTTATGATGGTCCTTTAGCCAGGTCCTATAGCAATAAAAATACAAATTCAAACTAAAAACAATACTCAAATAAACAACAACACTAAAAACAACATCAAAAGCCTAGTGTTTACAATGTTGATAGGAAGCCATTTATTAATATTATACTTAAATGACTTTCTAACAGATTGTGGTATCAAATTCCACTGATGTGATGCTTTGAAAGAAAATTAAGCTTGCCCACAAGAAGTTTTTCTAAGTGAAATAGTGCAATCAGCTCTAGCTGCACTTCTGTTTTCTACAGATTTAAATTTTAAAAAGTCAGATAGAGGGGGAGGTGCCATTTATAACTTTGAAAGCTACACAACCGTTTTTAAACTTAGAGATGTTTCCCAATTAAGCAGTCCATGGGTTTTCATAATAGTACAATGATGAAAACTAAATTGTTTTTAAAATAATAACTTATGTAATAAATATTGTTTATATAATAATTCCAGAGGTTTTAAATCTGTAGATTTTGTCTTATAAGCAACAATTTGTATAAGGTTCATAGATTTTAAATACATTTTTGCAGCCTTATTTGATAAAGAATTTCTAAAAATAAAAAAATAAAAAAATAAATAAAATGAACTATATTCAATTTTACCTTGTTACATACCTTTTTATGTGTGTTTTAAAACCAAGACAGGAGTCCAGATAAAGCCATAGGTATTTAAATTCCAAAACAACTTCTCTCCTGAGATAATAACATCCTGTTTAGTATCAATGCCATGTCTTTTAGAGAAGTACATGCAAGCTGTTTTTGAAACAATTAATTTTAGGTTATACTGATTCTGTCATGCTTTATTGAAAATGACTGTATCGTCAGCATACATAATGATGTTACACCGTTGACACACCGTAGGTAAATCATTTATGTACATGCTTAAGAGAATTAGTCTCAATACTGACCCATGTGGAAACACTGCCCTTACCACTCCACCTCGATTCATTAATGCCCTTACCTTTTCAATGAAATAAGTACTGCTAAATAAGTAGCAGTTTCTGTTGAATGATTTACCCAAAACTGAACTGATTTGAATGTAATTGAAAAGAACTATTATTTAAATGGTCAACAATTTGTTTAACCAGCAGTTTTTAAAAACCTTTGATATCATAGGTAGGACACTAATAGGCCTATAATTGCAAGTTAAGCTGGAGTTGCCTCCTTTGAATATAGGAGCAACCACTGCTGGCTTCCATGAAGTATGAAATTAATGATATTAATGATAAGGAATTAACAATCGAGAAACAAATTTGTTCCAATGACAGTGTGTCTATACCAAAAAAATCCTTAGCCTTTGAAGAGAGACATCATTACTTTTTTGACATCTAATTTATTTACTGAATTTAATACCAAATCGTAACACTAGCATTGTTTAATTGTAAATAAGATTGTTAAGCTGTAAAACTTTAAGCTGTGCAGCGCTCACCAATCTGGCAAAGCTCAGGCTAATGGCACCATCGGAGCAATCACTAACATGCCAGCGGTGGGGCGGCTTGGGAGGAAAGAACTCTGAAAAGCGGAGCTTCCCCAGGAAGAGCTGAAAATAAGTTTGTCACATACCTTCCTTCCAAGAACCCGCGAAGAGGCTGGAGAAGTGAGAGAAAGCAGTCTGTGCTCTGGCACCTTTAAAGCCTGTGGTGATATGCACTGGCGCTGCGAGCTGGAAGGCGACATGTCCCAGACTGGTAGGGCTTGAGCTTGCACACCCAGAGAGAGATAGAAAACTGCTGTTTTATTGAAGATTTGGTTATCGCTGGCCTAGAGGCCAGCAGGTAAATGTTTTTTGTTGTTGATGTTGGTCCCCAGCCCTCCACTGGGAAGAGGCACTTGGCGATGACGCTTAGCCAGCGGAGCGACCTTGGAGAGCAGGACTTGGTGCCTTAAGTGGGCCCCTTCGACAGTGGGAGGATTTGGATAGGGCTACGAGGAGAGCAGTTTTTCAAGCCCGCCAATGGATAACCTTGCCCATCGCGATGGAAGCCAGGTCAAGACGCCTTGCGGTCAAAGATTGACCAAAATGCCTTCATACCCACTGACTGCTCTGCCTTCAAGGGTGGTGAGGTCGACAGCACAAAAGAACCGGGCAGAAAAAGGTGCCATCCATGCCTGCTTGTTGGTCTAGTCGGTCCGATGGGGGAACTGGTGGACAAGCCATCTCCAGTCCCACTATATCCAATTCCAGGTCCAAGACCTCCTTCACAACCCCCGGAGGGCGGGAGTGGGTCTAGACTGTGATCAGAACATTTTAGCACACCTTTTGGTGCAGCGATGGGCATCTGGTCCATGGTGCCTTCTGGTGAGTAGGCAGCCATTCCAGGAGATGCATGGCCACACTCACTTAAAGCTTAGACGAAGCTCACTGTGTAGGAGTGGGGAGCCTGCAGGCCTGAAGCGGTAACTGACTTAGGGGAGCAGAAGGGGTGGCGTACCCTAATGCCAGAGCACGCCGTGACCTCAGTTGCGCAACATTGAGGGCATGAACTGTCTGCGAGCACACAACAGAGGAAGGGCTCTGTCGGTGCTGCCTTTGTTTTTTTGCAAATTGGAGTGGAGCAGAAAAAGGAGACTCAACAGGGGCGTCACTCGAGCTCATTTCCATGCCCCAGTAAAAATGACCAGTACCCCAGTAAATGGGTTTATGTAAAGTTTACCTATTATGTAAGTGTATTAATTAAGAGTGGTGATCCCAGAAAAAAGACGCTATTCTCTATGTACAACCGAATTAATGCTTGTGAAAGCAATGTTTAATCAAAAACAAACTGATGCATACTCACAGATAAACATTTGCACGCAGTGCACACCTCAATTTTTGCTCATGCTCCTGGTGTGAATACCGGTTGTTTAACACACAAGGCAAAAAAATATGTGCCGCTCATTGTGAAACTGGCGCAACAGTCTTTAACTTAGTGGTTTCTACACGCACGCAAGTTTTGGAAGTCGGCAAAACTAATGTTTAAATAATATGATGATGATCATATTTTGACTAAACATGGCTCCTGTAAGATGTTTTTTTGTATGAAGCACAAAGGAGAGATGATGAGATGATGAGAAGTTAGACTTGACATTAATTCTCTGCCATGAGAGTCAGGTCTCAGACAAAAGATAATTCTAAACATTTTTCTGTGTTCATTGTCATATGAAATTAAAATTCATGCGAAAGATTTTTTAGATCTTGTATCACAACAGTTGTGTCTGTACATTGATTTGATTTCTGTTATTTATTTAGAATAATAATTGTATAATAATACTTTTATTTATTTTGGTTGCAACTTAAGTTCTTAAGTTAAAAATATGCATTTATAACTATTAAACTGGAAAGTTTTTAAAGGCTCTTGTACCATGTGAACACCACATATTCATATTAACTGTTGTATAAAAGCAAGATCATGTTCTGCTAATAACATGAAGCTAGCCAACACACCTTCTTGCCCACTGTGAAGTACTGCCATGCCTGTGCATCGTAGGTGCTGATGTTCTGATATCGTTCAAACCTCCCATCCATCCATTTGTATATTCCTGAACCAAGGTTGGAGTCTCGGTTGGCGGTCGCAATGAAAAGCCCAACGGAAGGGATGTGGAAAACTTCTATGTCAAATGTCTCAGAGTAAGTGTATAAATCCTGATGATCCTCCACATAGTCCAGCTTCTCTTTTTCTGCAGAGATGCAGTGCAATCGTCAGATACCATGCCTTTTTCTAACTATATACTGCAGCTCTACTACAGTTTATTAAGAGGATCACCTTGCAGCATTGTGAGCCACATCATGCCATCACAGAGAAACAGTCCCTTTTTCAGCGTGTTGAACCACAGTTGTCCCTCCTCTGAGTGTCCACAGGGCGGACTCACACCCGCAGTCACCCGAACCTCTGCCTCTGTGCAAAATAAACAGATGTGCACATAAGAGTGATAAACATTGTATTAACATGTTTCGTATATATTCCTTGCGATTTTGACAAGACTATTCTTTTTTGTTAGTTTTATATTGTAAGCGTGCAATGGACTAATTCAGTTATAAAAGAAAAAAAGAAAAGAAAAAAATTATATTTTATTGTTTTAGGACTGACATGCAATCTTTACATATGTGTAAGAACAATGCGGCAAATGAACCTGAGCCCTGACATGAACAAACATTCTTTCATTGCTGCTAATATGAGAATCAATTAGAGATGATTCAAAGAATAAACAAAAGTAATATATATATATATATATATATATATATATATATATATATATATATATATATATATATATATATATATATGTATATATATATATATATATATATATATATATATATGTATATATATATATATATATATATATATATATATATGTATATATATATATATATATATATATATATATATATATATATATATATATATATATATATATATATTTATTTATTTATTTATATATATATATATATATTGTCGTCAATTTCAGTTGTATGAGCAAAAAATAAGTTAATTCTAGTTGATATTTGGCAGAAGATAGATTTTTCTAATGAATCAACTGTTGAACTGCATCCCAATCATCACAAATACTGCAGGAGACCTAGTGGAACTCGCATGGACCCAAAATTCTTATAGAAATCAGTCAAGTTTGGTGAAGGAAAAGTCATGGTCTGGGGTTATATTTAGTATGGTGATCTTCAGAGTGGATGGTTAAATCAACAGGCTGAGGTTTCAAGACATTTGTGTTGCCCATTACATTACAAACCACAGGAGAGGGCAAAATCTTTAGCAGGATAGCGCTCCTTCTCATACTTTAGCCTCCACATCAAAGTTCCTGAAAGCAAAGATGGTCAAGGTGCTCCAGGATTGGCCAGCACAGTCACCAGACATGAATATTAATCAGCATGTCTGGGGTAAGATGAAAAAGGAGGCATTAAAGATGAATCCAAAGAATCTCGATCAAGAATGCTTCCTTTGCCATTCCAGATGACTTAATTAAAAAGTTATTTGAGTCATTGCAGAGATGTACGGAGGCATTCCTCCAAGCTCATAGGAGTCATACACAATATTCATTATTTTTTCACTGCACCATATTCTATACTGTACTTTATTTCTGTTAAGTGACAAGACATTTGTGTAAGCAAAGTCAGACCATACTGTCCCAATTAAATAATTAAAAATCAAGGCATGATCATATTATATTTTGGTCAAATAAATGTAATCTAGAGGCCTTTGCCTTTCATACAAGCCACTCCTGACACCAAATGATTGACTAGAAGTCAAGTTATTATTTGTTGTTGGATAGGTCACAAGATTTATATATATATATATATATATATATATATATATATATATATATATATATATATATATATATATATATATATATATATATATATATATATATATATATATAACTAAATATATAACTAGATATATAACTCATCTGTTTACCCAAGATGTCTTTAGTTTAAATTCATTTCACTAATTCTTTATAGTCAGAATATAGTAGAGTTCAGAATAATGAGTATATATCTGTTACACTAGATGATGATAGAACATTATTTTTATTATATAAAGTTTACAATGTAGGTCTGGGAGGAGGTCTTTAGGAATGTCAATCATTATCACATGGGTATATACAACAGCATTGCACTGTATCAGCTGACAATTTTTTTCTAGCATCCCATCATCTCCCCTTATCCTCATCCCAAACGCTCAGTCTTTCTCTTCATAGTTTGAATGCACAGCTAGAGTCAAACCTTGAGCAGCAAGCCAAGTTTATTTACCATTGTCTATCACGACTAAATGGGCAGGGGAACTTATGAAATGTATATTATATTTTAAATCACAGATGTTATTTCAAACATCAAAGTAGACACTTTATATCACTTTTGTAATTTTAAGTTCATTTTAAAATAGGGCTATTTGTCTTTGCCCCACAGACAGAGACAGACAGACCTAAATGTACCTGAGACTACATTATATAAGAGGAAATAAATCAACATGGCCTCTCACTGCCCTGTGTCATGTCTCTCAACAGGCCCACAGTATACAGCACAACAGTGAGCTCTGTTTTCAAACACCAGCACTTCTTCTGAGCCATAGAGAACTCAAAGCACAAGGCTGTCAGTCAGTGTCAGTGGATCAGTAACACACTTGTGAGATAGAGTTACTCACATCCCCATACAATCACAGACTTGTGTTTACAGCAAAAACACACAGCATTCCTATAGGACACCTTTCTGCAGACCTATGGACACTAGTTACACATAAAGCAACCGATAATACCCACACCTCTTGGGGATTACTTTACAGTTAGTTTTCTTTCTACAGGTTAAACAATGTCAAGAATTCCAATATGAAGTTACAGGACAAAGACAAATGCTTATAATAGATGTCCAACAAAAGTCCAAAAATAGATTAGACAGACTTCACATGTGTAGTCGTTCATTCCTGTCTATTTGATGGTTAGTCTATTTTTTGGACTATTGTTAGATTTTCAAAGCCAAAATTTCGTCTTGTTTTAGCCAAGACATCTACATTTAGATGTCTATTAGATGTCTTTTTGACACAAAAAATACTTGCTGTGTTACTTTTTTTCTTTCTACTTTGTTTTGCCAATGGAAAAATGTCCATCTGAACTATGAAATCAAATCTGGAGTGAAAACAACCGGTTAAACACTGACAGTGATAAAATGGCCTCCACAGAGCCCAGACCTGAACATTATAGAGACAGTACGGTATTACATAAACAGATTAAATAAAAATAAAGATGCCTAAAGAGTAAAGTGCTGAGAGATGCCTGTGTTTAGTCAACTGTTAATAGTATATTTATATTTAGATTTCCACTACAATATCTTAGCTATACTAAAACTGCTCTTTTGTCCAGCATTGTGTTCATATTTATGATTATGTTTCGCTATAACCGTGGTCCTGCATGACAAAACATATCTTTCCACTGTATGTCCACACAGCTCAACTTGACTTGACACCAAAACATAAATGTGGATAGTCATTAAAGTTTTGCTAAAACACAAAACTAAAACTAATGGAGGCCTAAGACTTTTGCACAGTATGATGCATTTGCTTTTCTATCTCAAGCTAAGCACATACCTAAGTAACTGGCATGAAAATTGACATGCAGCCAGAGCTTCCAGAAAGTGTTTTACTGGTCTCACCATACGGATGAAGGGGAAGATCAGTGGATGATGGTTTGATTGGCAGGTATAAGAGGGCCTGGGGAATTGAGAGTGCAGATAGCCGGGGCTCAGATGAGGGACATATTTGTGAGGTAGCATCTGAACCAGGCAACAGAACTAGCTGTCGCATCAGACCCTGCGAAAAATAAACAATAAAATAAAAACAAATCAGTGGAATGAAATGTTAGAAATAGATTTGTAAGTACATAGTTGATCTTAAAAGTTTCTGTTTTTGCTTTGGCTTTATTTTTGGTGTAAAAATAATTTACAAAATAATAATTTAAAAGTAATTTTATGTTTTCATTTTACACATCTCAGCATCACCTCTTCTCCTTCTGTCTGAAATGGTATGTTTGATGATCTGGTCACTCCAAACACTGTCTTTCTTTAGAGTATACTCTGCTTTGATTGGTCAGATGGCCTAGTCCAGGGGTCACCAATCTCAGTCCTGCAGAGTTTAGCTCTAACTCAACACACCTGCTTGGAAGTTTCTAGTATACCTAGTAAGATCCTGGTTAGCTTGTTCCAGGTGTGTTTGTTTAGGTTTGGAGCCCTCCAGGAAGGAGTTTGGTGACCCCTTGCCTAATTTGTTGTAAACAGTCTACAAATTACAGATTGTCAGACATCAAATGTCTGTTTCAATATCTGAAATTCAGCTATGGAGGTCTCATTAGCGCTTAGTTTTACCAAATTATAATAACTGGAATAGCTGACAATTTTGTTTCAGGCAGTAAAGAATCTGTTACTTATTCTTCTTCGTTTAGGGAGACAATATCTTATTTTTTTTTACATTCACAAAGTGTTTTTTACACACCACAGTGCTAATATCCAAAGAAAACATCACAGAAACACTTTAGTAAAATGATGAAAAATTATATGTACAGAAAACAAGCCATTCCATCTCCTTCTGCTGGCAATGAAGAATGTGGAGCCAGCTGTATCAAGATCTTCGGGGAAGGGCCTTTCAAGCACCCTGTTTAAGACAAAACAGTCCTTTTATGATATATTGAATACATGCTATATTGATATATTGTGATATTATGATCTATGGAATAATAAATTTCACCCTGGATCTCAAAATAAGTCTTAAGTTGCATGAGCATATTCGTGGCAATAGCCACAAATACATTGGACAAGATGCCAAAACTCATTGAAATATTAAGTAAAGATTTTTTCATGAAGACATTTGGTGAATTTCCTATCATAAATGTACCTAAATATCATTTTTGATTGGTAATATGCAATGCTAAGAACTTAATTTGGAACTTTAAAGGTTAATTGTTTTCTATATTTTTGAGAATTTTAAATTGACCAAATATTGTCCCATACTAACAAACATACATCAATGTAAAGCTTATTTATTCAACTTTCTTGTGATGTACACATGCCAATTTCCAAAATAATTTACCTTTATGGTTGGTTTTGAGGTCCAGGGTCACATATTTTTTTTATATAGAATTTTAAATAATTACATTAGTCAGAGTCTTACAGCTCAAGAGGTGTGCCACAATCTACAGTGAGGATTGTGTAGCATCCCGTCACCGCCAAAACCAAAGTGTGCCAGCGGTCATCATCCAGCCCTACTGCCTTAAAAGTGATGCGTTTCCTGCTCCCATGGCCCTTGTGCAGGAAGTGGAGTTTATCATGGGACAGACGCAGGCCGAGAAGCAGTTCATCTGAATCCGCCTCCAACACTGTAAATATGTATTCACTTTTCTGCAAATCAGAGAAATGAATCTCTATCACTATTCAGAAATGCAAAGGAAGAGGCTGAAACATATTATTTGTTCTGACCTCAGGAGCCACTTGTGGGATTTTGAATGTGACGATGATGGAGAATTCGGTGGGAAAGATGTGACAGTTAATAAAGAGCTGAGAGGAAGGGAAGCTGAACAGCTGTGGAGATCCAGAAAACTGGAATCCTCGAGCACCTCTGGACTGGACCATGCGTATACCATCCTGCACCCTGCTGGCCATGGGAATCACCCGGGACAGGAGGTCGAGTGGTAACAGATCTGTAGAAGAAAAGCATGTTGTATCATCAGTTCATTTTTATTATTATTTAGTATTTAGTAATATTACAACTTTATCTTTAGTTAAAAAAAAGTATACTGAAACAAGTACGCTAAAACAACAGTTTGTGAATGTCTGTCCTACTTTATTTTTAAACAATCACAGCAAACTAAAAGATGGTGCTTTGCTGACTCTATTGAATTTGACAGTAGTCCCACAAACCCTATTGCTTTGTCTATTATTACAGTGTTTGATAAGTAATCCAATAATCCAACTGATTATGTAATCACAATCTTAAAAACTGTAAATATTTTAAAAGCAAATCAACTTTGTATGCATTTTGCAAACATTATTCTGACATTTTAATAAGAATGTCTAAAATCTTTCATGTCTAGAACCTAAATAACCTAATCTGGTTTTAACACTTCTGATAATAATAAATGAATATAAAAATAATGTATAAGAATGATTTTTGAAGGATCACTGAATTAGAAACGTGTTTTGATGATGTTTTAATGCTTTGAAGAACAACATAACCAACTTAACCAAGACTTAATTTATTTTATTAATTCAAAACATTAAAAAAGTATCAAAATAGTAAAAAAGGGGGTATTAACAGTTAAAATATTACCATTTTACAGCACTTTTTAGTCTATGTTCATTTACACGTATCTTTGAAATCATTCAAGTTATATAAATGAAAGAATCAAAGGCCAAGTGCTTGAGTTTTGTTTCGATTCACTTCAGTAAATCAAAGAGGGAAATGGTTAGAGCGAGGAACATGTTATGGATCATATTTCAAAGACTTTTAAGCCAAGCAAAAGACACATTTTGGAAAGCAAACAGTCCTTTTCAAAATATCTCACATTCACGAATGCAGCTCTGGGTTTTCAGTATGCCTGTCTGTTCAGATTCAGTAATGCTGATAAAGAAAACAAGGTATACTATACACTTTTTATCCTTCTTCTTTCTATAGGCTATTAGTAGAAAGCTTGAATACACTTTAATTACAAATAAGAATAATTTAGCAGATTTCCAGAAAGATTACATAATAGATTACTAACCAAATCAGCAATAAATCGGTCAAAAACATTGCCATTAATATCCTCTGGGGCACAATATTAAAATTATATAAATACAATTTTATTTAAACACCTAAATACTTGTCTTAAGATCTTATGAAGCATTATGAACTCGTGTCATCTCATAGAAAAAGCATATGAAAGAGGCAGAAATCTTTAGGTTTGGTCTTTAAAATCTTAATGTGAATGCTAAATGAACCAGAACCAAATGTATAATTCTTTTTTTATGGTCAAGACCATACTAACACAAACATAAAACACAATCTAAGAGGTCAGATATAGTCTTCAGTCAAATCCTGATTAATGTCTGATTATAAACTCAGTCACAAGTCTTAACATTGTTTTAGTTTGTAAAAATAGTATGATTCATTCAGAACAATTTATTTAAATATTTGGCTTGAATAAATGCATAAACAGGAAAATAAACAGGAATGTTTGAAGTTGTTCAGAACTGAATCTGATTACCAAGTCAGCAATGCTTTAGTCAAAAAATCTGTCAAAAACTTTGCCATTGAATGTTTTTATAGCATTCTGTGGGATAAAACAATGTCATTTATTCTATTTAAATGCTACCTCAAGATGTTACCAATAGATCTGCATCTACATGTTAGCAGGTTTACTGCGCCCAGAGGGAAATCTAAATCTATTCCTCTACTATTATAAGCCCCTTTATGATTTTCAATCTTATAGCTCATATACAAGATGAGAAATGAAAGAGGCAGAAATGTCATAAACGTCCGCGCCTGGTTTGATCTTTTACCACATCTTTTTTTTTTTTTTTTCTGTTTACTAAAAGTGTATTAGGTGTTCTGGCAATTTTGTGTTTGCTCTGTTCCAAAACCGTATCATGTTTTTAATGACATCCCATATTCAGACAGTGTCCCTAACTAGTGCAGATAACATTTAAAGACATTTTACTCAAGCAACAATTGTTACAAACAGTGAGGAGATGTACAAGAGTTAGGAATGCTCTCTAATTGTCATTTTACGGTGCATTTCAGATAAAACCACAGTGTAACAACAGAGGCTTCATGAAAGGTTTTAAATCAGCACCTGTAACCACATCTAATCTGTCTTTTTTAGCTTTACAAACGTCCAGACTCATTCTGACCAAGTAAAAAAATAAACAAACAAACAACTATTATTGACATTTATGTCTCAATTACAAGAGTTTTTTTTCTTCCTTGCCCTAATTTTATTCTCTGTGATCACGAACATCTGTCTTTAATTAGTTTTCCTAAATGGTTTGCTGAATGCAAAGCCCATAATCTAATGGCAATTCACTGGAAAATCAGCAATAATTACAAAGAATAACATGACTCAAATAATGTTTTTAACAGGGACAAGTTATGACTGAGACTCAGAGTTAAACATCGTCTTTAACAACAGGGACACTTTTAAACTTCAATAAACCTAAAATTATTTCATCGGAAATAAAATAGACTGACAGAATATTATGTACTCTATATTTTAGAAAAAAAATAAAAATAAAAAGGTATTAATAGACATATTTAAATAAAACAAAATAAATGTAAAATGTAAACAGAAAAGGCTAAAAAAAACTAATTCAAAGTATTAATAAAAATGAATAATCACTCAGATACTAAAATAACACTGAGGTTAGATGAGACAAAAACTGAAAAATATGTTGAATTTTTAAATTTTTAAATTAAAAATATATTTTATCACTAATTTTACTATTACAATTATAATATCTTTTATAATTTATAATTTTACCAAATTTGGATCAAATGAATTAAATCTTGATGAGACTGGACCTTTAATAAGCAATATGTATGTTTAGTATTTGTATTTTTTTTAATTAAATTATATTTATACATTTCTTTCACAAATCTTAATATTACTGATATAATGTCATTACACTGTGTGATCAAATAAATACATGATGAGACTAGATTTTTTAATATGTAAATTGTATGTTTGGTATTTGTATTTTTAAATTTGTAACAGTATTACCATATTTTTTTATCAAATTAATGATTAAATTGATTAAAACAAGATACTTCTTAAAAAAGATTTTTTTTTAAAAATCCAAATCCAAACTTCTGAACACTAGGGGCTTCATTTTATTAAAATAAATTAGCACAATAAATAAATAAATAAATAAATAAATAAATAAATAAAGGGACTAAGCAAAAATATGAGTAAATAAATAAATAAATAAAGGGACTAAGCCAAAAAAAAAGAATAAATTAATTAATTATTTAACACATAAATAAACAAACAAATAAACAATTAAACAAACAAATAAATAAATAAAGAGACTAAGCCATAAAGAAATTGAATGAATAAATAAATTAACAAATAAATAAATTAACAAATAAATAAACAAAGGGACTAAGCCGAAAAGAAAATGAATGAATAAATAAATTAATATATCAACAAACAAACAAATACATAAATAAACAAATAAATAAAGGGACTTAGTCGAAAAGAAAATGAATGAATGAATAAATAAATAAATAAAAAAAGCCATATCTTGGTTTGATTCACTCTAGTAAATTAAAGTAAGAAAAATTAAAACGGTCTGAGATATATGTTTTAAACAGCCTAATTTCTGGGGGTAAATTCTCAAAAAAAAAAAAAAAAAAAGAAACAATTTAGCCTGTTAAATCAGCAAGTAATATATCTGACCTGTGCATGGTCTCCACGGTCCAGAATGGCAGGTGATGATCCAGGACAGGAGCACACAGGCCAGCAGCGGCAGCTCCGACATCAGGGTCTCCACTCTCTCAGCTCCATTCACACACAGCCAGACTGAAACAATGCCATTCTCAAAGCCCAGAGACCATCCTTACATCCGCACACAGGTAAAAGACCTTACTCGTAATTGAAAGGACATCTTATTCACTTCTGCCGTCCCGTTTTATGATTTCAGCAAACATATAATCAAACAACAAAGAATTCAAAGCACTGATTAAAATCCAAACTTCTGTTGCTCAAAGGAGTCTCCATAACTGTGAAGAAGTTTCTCTTTGGACGGAGGCCGGTCGTACATTGCTGTACACTCGCTGTGAAGGGGAGTGTAAACTTCACCTGTGAGTTATGAGCAGGGAGAGGTGTTTTACCCCGCAGACATTTAAATGAGAATAAGTCAGCTGGAGAAAGGAGGGGTCGACCTTAAACAGAGGGATAGGTGGAGCGAATGAAGCACACAGGAGGGAGAGAGAAGCTTTTTCCAGCTCTCATCTCTTGTCTTAAAGGTGTCCTGAGGAATTCCCCAGTGCTGTACATGTGTGTGTCGGGTTGCTCTTGTTGTGAACTGCATCGCTCTTTTCGATCGCTGTGATGAGCACTATACCCCGAGGAGCGCTTGTCAAGGAAATCTCCCTTCAGTCAATCGTTTCCTCACCTGCATCTCAACCCATCAACCCACGTCTTCAGCAACACCCTCATGTGTCTGGCTGGTGGGGAAACAAGAGGATATAGAAATGTTTAGGAGAAAACAGTGTAACATGATTTTAATTTGATAACGACAGTCGTTGGATGTGATTGGCTAACAATTCTGAAAGTGCTGATATAAAACTAACAGCACCAAAACATTTTGCATCTCTTTATTGGACCTCAGTATGCAAGTGAGTTGTGTAATTTTGCCTGAAGCTAGCAGCGGGTATTTTCAAAGTAAGAAATAAGCAACAACGTACCACAACTCGGCACGCAAACTACTACAAACACACCTGCCACCATAATATGAGCCGTATCATAAACACACTGACATTATGTTGTATTTGGTTAATGTTTTTGTTTGAATTGTTTTGTTAAATCTAGTTTCTTTTGCTGTATGATTACTCACTGGTCCACTGATTGCGTTCACCTGTGCCTGTTGTGTAGCCATTCATCGTCATGTGTTTGTATGCCTTGGTTGTTTCCTCCAACCTTAAGCTCCATGCTGGTTCTTTAATCCAACTCTTTAACTTCTGCTCAATCAGCTCCACAAATGGTTTCTATTTAAAGGATTTTGATGGTCCACTTGAGTATTAGTAGACTGTCTGCTTAATATCTGTTAACATGCTCCTTCAACAGATATTTAACTGACTATAAGAAATGTCATGTCAACTTACACAAACCCCAATGTAACAGTCTCCTTATAATCTAATGAGAATTAGTTGGCATGTAGATGTAATGTAACTTAAATTCAACAAACAGACTATCAAAATAAAGCGTGACTGATTTATTATTTTTTCTCTGTAAAAAAGGTTTAATGTCTCTAAATATTTACCGGAAATGTTAATTGTCCAATAAGTTAAGCAAATGTTGACAGAACACTTTTTCCGTTCAACTTCAGTGAATGAATATTATATATATATATATATATATATATATATATATATATATATATATATATATATATATATATATATATATATTTTTTTTTTTTTTTTAGATATCGTAAGTTATACTTTGAAAACAGTTTTTTGTCAAAGTAAGGGACTTTAACAAATGTGATGTCAATACCGGAGGGAAGGGGGGCGTGGAGTAATTTGCTATATAACGAAATGTATGAAAAAATACAAAAAATATGGAAAATAATTAATTTGGAAAAAATGTAATTTAAAATTTGGAAAATTTTATGGAAAATAACAAATTTCTGTTGCTATACACCAAGACTTTGCAATACTCCCCATTCACCAGCCTAAACATCACACATAACAGATTATCGGACTGTGCTGTGGATTATTACTTCTCCATCTGTGGAGTATTACTCCTCTATCTGTGGAGAATTACTTCTACTTATTTTCTCCATCTACACAACATCTTTAGGATCAGTCATCCAGAAACATGGATTCTCCTACCACTACAATGCTGATGATACCCAGCTATGCCTCTCTTTTTACCATGATGATCCCTTGGTTCCGGCTCGCATCTCAGCCTGCCTGTCAGACATTTCACACTGGATGAAAGATCATCATCTTCAGCGTAACCTCACGAAAACGGAAATGTTTAGAGTTTCTGCCAACCCGACTTTACATCACAACTTTTCAATCCAGATGGATGGGGCAACCATTACTGCATCCAAAATTGTGAAAAGCCTTGGAGTAACGACTGATGACCAGCTAAACTTCTCTGACCCCATCTCTAGAACTGCTCGATTGTGCAGATTCGCACTCTACAACATCAGAAAGGTCCGACCCTTCCTATCTGAACATGCAGCCCAACTCCTTGTTCAAGCTCTTGTTCTCTCCTGACTGGACTATTGCAACTCTCTACTAGCCGAGCTCCCAGCTAGCTCTATCAAGCCTCTTCAGATGCTTCAGAACGCAGCAGCACGAATGGTCTTTAATGAACCTAAAAGAGCACATGTCACTCCGCTACTCATCCACTTGCACTGGCTGCCAGTTGCTGCTCGCATCAAATTCAAAGCTCTGATGTTTGCTTACAAAGCGATTTCTGGCTGCGCCCCTTCTTATCTGCTCTCACTTCTGCAGATTTATGTGCCCTCCAGAAACTTGCGTTCTGTGAATGAACGTCACCTCATGGTTCCATCACAAAGAGGGAGGAAATCACTTTCCCGAACTCTCACATTCAATCTGCCCAGTTGGTGAAATGAACTCCCTAACTGCATCAGAACGGCAGTCACTCACTGTCTTCAAAAAACAACTAAAAACTCAACTATTTAGTCTCCACTTTCCTTACTAATATGCAAATCCCTCTCTGACTCCTCCACTAACTAAATAAAAAAAAAAAAAATTACTAATGTTTCGCTTCTTACACTTTCTTTACAAACCTGTAACTTGCCTATAGAACTTATTCATTGTTGCTCTTATAGTTGTGTAAATTGCTTCCTTGTCCTCATTTGTAAGTCGCTTTGGATAAAAGCATCTGCTAAATGACTAAATGTAAATTAGGGGTGCTCAATCCTGTTCCTGGTGATCTACCTTTTTGCAGATTTCAGTTGCTACCCATATTAAACACACCTGCCTGTAATTATCAAGTGGTGTTCAGGTCCTAATTAATTGGTTTAGGTGTGTTTGATATGGGTAGCAACTGAAATCTGCAGGAAGGTAGATCTCCAGGAACAGGATTGAGCACCCCTGATGTAAATGTAATGTAAATGCATTGTTGTAATGTAAATGCAATGTTGTCGACAGCAAATATCGCAAATGTTTTTTTCTTGTAGATTCACTTTGTTAGTAACAAGACAGTAGAAAAAAAAAGTGACTTGGTGAGTAGCACTATCGCCTAACAGCAAAAAGGTTGCTGGTTCAAGTCCCATCTGAAAAGGAAGCCATTCTGTGCAGAGTTTGCATGTTCTTGTGGCGTCTGCGTGGTTCCCTTTGGGTGCTTTGTTTCCTGTCCCATTCCAAAGACATCTAGAGGTGAATTGGATAATAGTGTATACATGTGTTTTCCAGCGATGGGTTGTGACTGAAAGGGCATCCGCTGTGTAAAAAAAACGTGCTAGATATGTTGGTGGTTCATTCCGCTGTGGCGACCCCAGATTAATAAAGGGACTAAGCCGAAAAGAAAATGAATGAATTAATGTATGTATACATGTTGGGCACCACAATGGTGTAGTGGGTAGCACAAGCGCTGCTCAAGCCTGGGATGGGTCAGTTGGTATTTCTGTGTGGAGTTTGCATGTTCTCCTCGTGTTTGCGTGGGTTTCCTCCAGGTGCTCCAGTTTCCCTCACAGTCCAAAGACATTTGGTATAGGTGAATTGAATAAGCTAAATTGGCCGTAGTAAATCTGAGTGTGTGGATGTTTCCCAGTGTTGAGTTGCGGCTGGTAGGGCATCCGCTGCGTAAAACATATGCTAATGGGCCACATTAGGTTCACAGTCTCAATAGCCAGAATTTACTGTCCCAAATATTTGCCAAAAGTGGCCCACATCTGTCTTAAGATAACTGGGCCACATTTGCACCTACACATGAGAGCCACTTTAGGTTTAGACCCAGATTTCCCTTAAATGACTATGCCACTATTTTGCCAACTGTGGCCCACAATTTTCCTTTGGGCCAAATTTATCATTTTTCACACGGACCACATTAGGCTCACATTCAGATTACATTTTGCCATAAGTGCCAAATATTTGCCTTAAATGGCCCATATATGAAATTGAAATAAATGGAACCTCGTATGATTACAGTTAAAACAACTGAAGTCACATAAAATGTTTTTGGTTATTTTTGTTATTGGGATTCGGCCTTTCAATTAATTAACACAATAATCTAAAGATTTAATCAAGAACCCAAAGAAAAAAAACAAAAAAACATTTAAACTGAACAAAATAGAGAAAAAACATAACACCTACATCAAAGCATGAACACTTTCTGCCCTTTCCATCCGCTTCATATTTTGTCTTCTTATTCTTCATCAAAGCAGCTCAGACTTATCAGCAAATCTTTCACGGATTCTGAAAGTGCGAACTAAAGAGCCTGTGGTTAAATGTCAACTTCAAAAAAACATGAAGAACTAAATATATATATATAATAAATAGGGGCGTCACAGTGGTGCAGTGGGTAGTACAATCACCTTACAGTAAGAAGGTCACTGGTTTGAGCCCCGGCTGGGTCAGCTGGCATTTCTGAGTGGAGTTTGCAAGTTCTCCCAATGTTCGCATGGGTTTCCTCTGGATGCTCCAGTTCCCCCCATAGTCCAAAGACATGTGGTATAGGTGAATTGAATAAGCTGAAGTGGCCGTAGTGTATGTGTGTATGGGTGTTTCCAAGTGTTGGGTTGCAGCTGGAAGGGCATCTGCTGCGTAAAACATATGCTGGATAAGTTGGTGGTTCATTTTGCTGTGGCGACCCCTGATTAATAAGGGGACTAAGCCAAAAAAAAAAAAAATGAATGAAAGATATATAAGGAAACTAATGCTTGATACTGAAGACAAACTAAGTCAAGCAAACCTCACAGGTTTTTCTGTGCTGTGTTAGAGATAATCTACAAATAAGTATAAATCATAGAGTACAACATTTCAGGGTTGACATTTATCTGTTCTCTGTGTTGATGCTGGCTGCAAAACTCCTCACTGGTTTCATGCTGTGATGCCAAAGATAACTCGTGTGTAATCCAGCATAATGGATACAACGCTGCCGTGTAAACAAATGCCAAATAGTGTTCATTCACAGCTGTTAAACCTTGACTACTTCCTGACCGAAGCGTAAAACAGAATATATCATTAAACAGCAGCAGTATTGAAACTCATTTTGCTCTTTTCTATGATGGTAGCAGCTCTTATGTTTCTGTTTTTGTTTTATTATCGGCTTGAGAAAGAATCCTGGCATGTTTGGGCAGGTGAATAACCATCAGTACATGTGAAAAATGACAGCTACTGTTTGCGTATATACTGTAGGTCTCTGTTGAGCAGAATACCCGACAAATAGGACATGCAACAATATAATAATAATAATAATAAAACAGCATCTTATTCTTGTTTTGTCAATGAAAATTTAAAGTCTAGTCTAATTAATGAATCAAGATGAAATAAAGAGACAGAAATACAATTTAACATTTTTGTGCATAGATACAAACAATTTTAATGAATTACAATGCTATGTTAAATACGTGTATTCATTTAACCATGTCTAAATAATGTCTGAATGCCTGACAAAATAAGTGCTCAAAAGCTAAAAAAAATAGGTAACAATTTATAATAATGGTTAAGGATGAATAATCTTGTAAAGCATTAATTAATCATAATACAACATTTCACATGCAAAAAAAAAAAAAAAAAAAAAGAAATAAAGAAAAAAGAAATAAAAAAAGTATTATTAAAATCTAAAGTTGTGCTTGTTTATATTAGTTAATGCACTCTGGGTTAATATGAACGTTATTTAACTTACTGTTAATTGCTAACCAACATTAACAAACATGTATTTATGCCATAATAAATGTATTACTAATCGTTTGTTCATGTTAGTGAATAAATTAATTAACATTAACTAATGAACTATTAAGTGTTATCAAAAAATTATTTACACTCTCTTTTCTCCATTTCTTGTTGTCTGTTCCAAACAAACATGAACCCTTGTGTGCTTTTGGGGATGTTTTTTTCCACTCTGGGGTAATTTTGAGTCTTGATTTGGCCATAACTTTCTCTGTGTTTTAGTTATGGTTTTTGATGACATATCTTATTTTGACACATATTTTAAGAAAATGCTTTGAATTAAAATAATAAAAAAAACTTAATATTACACTCTAGGCAAATTTACTACTCTATTGTTATGTAAAGGATGAAAACATTAACTGAATTAAACTGCTGTAAAAAAAAAAAAAAATATATATATATATATATATATATATATATATTTTTTTTTTTTTTTTTTTTTTTTTTAGCATAAATCTGTTAATCAACCTCAGTCCTGATAAAAAGTTATTAAATAGTTTAGAAAGTCACAGCATGTTATCATAAATGATGTCCCTGATTTGGTTAAACACACGCACTCACAATCGCATGCACACACACACAAAAAGTAATTGTGGACTAAATTTTTTACCCTTTAATCAAGGTCTTGGACATGAGAATTGCTTTTGATGCTTTGTTTTTGTTTGATTTTCATTTTTTTGGTGGCTGTTTTTGCCCCATTGTTTTTCGTTATAACCACATTTTTTATTATAAAACCATGACAGCATATAATCATGCATTTTTAATTATTAGTGGTTTCCCTTTTGGTAAGAGGTAAAATTAGTAGTTTTTACTGTTGATCAACAGTTGGCACTATTAACCCTTTAGATAGGCCTGTGCAAAAACAAAAAAAACTTTTTTGTGGATTTTAGATGGAATATAACAGTAAATTAAATGTTGTGTATGCGTGTCTGTGAGTATGTGAGTGATCTTTATACACTTATCTTGATATGTGTCTGAGAAAATCAAAATATGCATCTCAGCTCTCAGGACTAAATGGAGTAAATAAAAATATAATAATTGTATTTATATAAAAGTTTTTTACTTTTATAGGACAGTAGAGATTTGAGACAGGAAAGCATTGGGAGCAGAGAGAGGGGAAGGATCGGCAAAGGACATTGAGTCGGGAATCGACCTTGGGTTGCCGTGAGCATGTCTGTGCTAAAGAGCAATTGCCAACCTACATCACACATGATGTCACACGGGTCTTCGGTTGCAAAAAAAGACTGGTTGCAATAGTAAATGTGTTGTGTTGTACGGTAGGATAACAAATTTGAAAGTCCAAAAATAGAAAACTTAACTTTTACCATACACCACACTGCTTTAATGCCAACTGCAGACATCTTTGGCTAAAAGAGAGCTGAATGAAGTGACGACCTAATTAAAAATGCTGGACTCTGCCGTTCTCATTTCATATCAGGTAAGTTCATGCTATGCTGAATCATACACATCGCTCGTTTTTGATTGCAGAAATGATTTCAACAAAAACAGTTACATATAATTAATTGAACGGCGGACACTGAATGCTAAAAATGAAATGTTATTAAGGTAAAGTTGGTATTATATTCACACATTTATTCAGTGACAACTTGTGACACTCCCTATATTGTTTACCACGGCACTTTGAATATTTGATCTGAAATAACCTGCAAGTGTGACTTGAAAATAATATTAACACTGTTTATTTGATTGTGAACAATGTTGTACTTTGATAGTCATTGGCTGCTAATATGATTTCGCTATTTAGAGTTTGCAAATAATACTTTTATGAATTTATATTATTTAGGAGAAAGTCAGAATGCGCAAATATAAAACCAACTTTACCTGTATGTGTAAGTTCACATACACTGTAAAAAATGTTACTTAGATCTAACTTATAAAAAGTGAGGCAAGTGGTTGCATCGGACGTTTTAGGTTGATTCAACTTCCAGCCTTTTTTAAGTATTTTAAACACTAAAACATTGCTTAAAACAAATGCAATAAAATTAAGTTGAGCCAACTAATATTTCTAAAATTACTCAAATCAGATAAACTTACTTTTTTTGTTAAACTTAACTTACTTATACATTGCTATATGTTGACTGTACTCATTTTAATTAAGTATTATGAACTTAATGATCTAAAAAAAAATTACCCATGCATATGTCATTTAAAACAAATTTAATTGACTTCTGGCTGTAACCTCAGAAAATAAATCTTCGTTTCTATATTGTAAGCACAATATACACTAGTAAAAACAGATAAACAGACTTTCCTGTCAATAACAATTAAATAAGAATGGGAAGATGAATTAAAGACCATAACATGTATTCAATATCAATCGGTGTTCCTTTTAATAGTGACTACAAAATAGGCCATTAATGTGGCTACACATACACAATACATAAATAAAAACATTAATAAAACCAGATCCTATTGAGAAATCATCCAAGGCAACTCAGTGAGGAGATTTGCATATTTTGATGAAGATTTAGGATGCATAATGTCCAGTCCCACAAAGAGTCTCTAATATATCTCAAATGTATACAGTTTTGATGGATACTTGAAGTCGAGGACATCGGTAAGTCCAAACAGGAGCCATCATGCATTTGACAGGTTTGGCAAACCTCTGACAGTCCTATGATAATCCAAACTGTGTTGGGCTGATGGCAAATTTTTCCCGTGGGCAGCCGCATGCACCTCTGATTCCTCACAACTCTATTGGTAGAGACAAAAAGAAACAGGAGTTCAGGTGGTTGATACCAAACAACATTAAATAGCTAAATACTAAATAGAAAAAAACTACAAGTGAAGTTACAAAAGTGCAGTGAGAATGATGCATGGATGAAACACCTTAGTTTATCAGTTAAAAATTACCTTAGTTAAAATTACCTAACTTCTATTTAAAAAATAAAAAAAGGTTATAGAGGTTGTGTAATTACATTATTCCAGATGTTTTTAGTTATCAAATTTTAAAGAAAACTGTGATTTTACTCAGTGTAACAGTGCATGTCATTGTGGTTTCCTGTCAATCAAAGAATTGTTAAAATTTAGGTATTACATTTTTTGTTTATTTTGGCAACTTGTAAAGCATAAGAATGTGTATTTAATTTAGATATTAAAACTGTTTGAAAATGGCTATATGAAAATTATAGAATACAAATTTTATAATTTAATTGTCATCTTCATTTTGCACCAAACTTTGCACGTCATAATACAAATTTTATTAAATAAATAAATAAATACATTGCCATTTTACACATTACATTAAGGTTTACATTAATTTTTTGCTAAAGCTACATTTATTTAACTTTTTCTTCAAATTTAATGTCACTGGCAAATGACAGTTCAGTGATTCAGTGTTATCAGTTAGCTTTATTGAAAGACACAGATAATAAGAAACTGCATTAGGATATTTTTATACTGTTTGTACTGTTGCACACATAAAAAAAATCTTCAGATATCAAATGTAAGTTAATTCTATGGAGCCCACTATTGTTTGCAATTTTACCAATGTTTTACTTACCTGCAAATAATTATAGCTGTAATTGTATCTAATATTTTTCTTACCTGGATGTGAAGTTTGAAGATCCACAGGTAACAAAATCACTTTGGTATCTAAAGACCAAGAACATGCATTTTAGAATAAGGTGCATACAATTTAAATGGTTCTGTAAACATCAGTAGTAAATGTAATTTAAGTTAAAATAAATTGTAAATCTGTAATTTATTCACTATGCAGCATTAAAAAACTTATGGACTAAATCTCTAAAACACAAACTTTAAGTTATACTTTCTCTTACGTTAAACACAAACTACTTAACTGTTGCATACGTTTCTGCATTTAGTATCCACCCTTAATGTGCTGCTATAACTTAGGTGAGCTAACTTTAGCTAAGTTAGCGCTAACAAACTAAACCCCCACACCCCGACCGCCCACCAGTGACCTTGTTAATCGGTTCTGCAACGTTAGTTATACCTACTAAGTGTTTTAAAACTACTTTCACTATTTTTTCTCAATAATATCACTTATAATCGTTAGCATAAACTAGCGTTGGTTATCGTTAGCCAACTTAGCTTTCCATGTGAGAGCAGTCTAACTGTTAACATACTTGAGGCTACAGTACAATTTACAAAGCTAAAACCTCACCTGCCTAGCGAAGACAGCAGTTTTGCATGACTTTACAATTATCATTCGGCTAAATTTGCAACTTACCGTGTTAATCAGATCCGCTGCTGGGAGCAGTTAATGTCGACCATTGCAGAAGCTGCGTCTGCCTGCTAAATCCCGGGCAATGAAAAAGGAGTCGAACCAAACTATTAAAATCACGTTTTATGAACACCTGCCCACATCGACAGCTGCTCTAATAAATTGTCTGTGTCAACTCACTTTTATAACATTTATTCTACACAATAACCACGTACAAAAATCTACTCAAATAAATTGCATTAGTTTTATTCAAAATATACAGTTTTATAAAAACTGATATATTTTAAGTAAAGAGGAAGCAAATTTTATTTTTTTTGGTATAAAACAAATAAAATTAACTAGATTGCAATTATTTAAAGTAGATAGAACCAACTTTGTGAGTGTAGCACTTTTTACAGTGTAAGTTACCCTGCCGTGAGTTCAGGTGTAGTTCGCTGTCAGAATGCAGTCGTTTTGCTTGTTGATTATTACCCAGGCCTTGTACAGTTCCGTCTTCATTCCTTGTCTTTGGCTAGGCAGAACCTCGGTTTTTAGCACTACATAGTGTTGAATCTGGTAATCATGGAACATTATTTCTTGCACATGACCACACAGAACAATATTGTTGGCATCCAAAGACTTGCCTTTATCTTAATTCTTGTAAAATCACTTGGAGTTTCAATGAGATTGTATATTTTGGGCTGGATGCTTGGTCATTTCGTCTTATCCAATATCTATTGGAAGGGTGCTATCGCAAATGGACTTGTCAGACGAACGACGCTCACTTTAATGTTAATTTAGCTAATTAACTGTGCTTATCAAGCTGTTATAATACACTGTAAGCATTATGTAAATAATATATATATATATATATATATATATATATATATATATATATATATATATATATATATATATATATATATATATATATATATAATATGTAATCAATAAATCTTATTTCTAGGACAACATCAAACTCTGTACCGCATCGCATGTCATTCCCTCACAGTAAATGCTAGCGCTCCCGTTTTTTTTCCTGCCACCTCCCTGCGCGCGAATCCTGAAGATTTACAAAAATGGTAATTGGTCTATATGTCGGCGCACAGTACCACTAATCTATTGGCGCCGACAATCTAAGGCTTTGAGAAAAGGTTAAAAAATGTAGTCCACAATTACTTCTAATATTGAAAATACATAATTTTACATAAATCAGTGACGTCATTAATAAATTTGCCAATTAGTGAGTTAAAATCCTGTAATTTTCTTGACAATTTAGCAGTTTTGATCAGGACTGAGGTTGACAAACAGATTAATGCAAAATATTTGAAAAATAAAATATTAATCTGATGCATTTTTACAGCAGTTTAATTCAGTGGATGTTTTCATCCCGAATATAACAAAAAGCTAGTAAATTTGAAAAGTGCACAAAGGTTAAGTAACAAAACAGCCTTATCTTCATTTAAGCAATATGGCAACACTTGCATGTAAATAACAATGAGCAGTACATTTGTTAATGTGTTCAAGTTTTTGCTAACCTTTAATATTAAAAGTTATTTTAGGGTCAATAGAATAGATTAACAGACACGAATTTGGGTCTTATTAATGTAGTAGTAAGTGTTAAAATGAACAGTATAGATTAATAGATTCTTGACATGTATTTCTCATCATTGGTCCATCATAACAAATGCAACCTTAACTTATAGTTTAAAATGAGATGAAATAAAATACTCCACCATACTTTATTGCATAGTGACAAAAACTATTAAACGCAAACAGTGCATTCACCATTTAGCCTGAGGGCTGTGTGAGGTCAGCTACCTGCGCTATTTCACTCTAATACATTGTAAAGGGGCAGCTAATAGTTGGGCGGCTGCACTGACACTGGCAGTAAGCCTGTAATCAGTACGGGAAGCAGCCCCAGTCATTACTGAAGGACAGCTCTCTTGCCTCAACCAGTACATCTCACCTAGTCATTAAAGCCCTCCAACTGACCAGCCGACCTCACAAAACACCGCCACGAGCTCCTCACGCAACTACCCAAACCTGACCTTATGACTTCATCATGATGCCACACGCTTATTAGTTAAGTGCAGAGTGGATCTAATGACAGCAGAGAGAAAGGCATTTATATTGATATACATGTTATTCTTTCTTTGAAGTCCGATGTCAATAGTCCTGTCAAAGTATTTTCCAATCTACCAATTCTTAAGGCATAGTTCAGCCAAAAGGGAAAATGTGTTGTTCATTTACTTAACCTTAGGTCATCCAACATGTAGGTGACTTACTTTCTTCTGTAGAGTATTAAAATAAACTCTAAATTGAGGTTCCTGGTGATTTATGAAATGGCCATGGCTAACTTCACATACAATAAAAAAAATAAATAAAAAAAAACAGATACAGTTAAAACAAAATAAATACTCATGGCTGCTGAGAATATATTGAGGCTTTAAGAAGCAAAATAATTAGTCTGTGCAAAAAAATGAACTTAATTATCAAATTTGTTACCTCTAAATCACAGCCTTGGCATACAGTGTGGAGTTTAAAACACTTTTACATCATCCCTATATTTGATATGCATCAGGAAGCTTCCATCTTCATCAGAAAGTCCATTTTCACTTCATTAGACCTCAACGTGTCATCTGTTTTGCCCTGATAAGTGTTTTGGATCATCAAATTGATGGTTATTATTGACTTGCATTTTTTAAATAACAAGAACCAAAACTCTTTTTGAACATTCTTAAAGTCACCTATATGCTATATGGCCTGAGGGTGAGTAAATTAATTTGAATAGATAATGTATGTTTTGGCACAAGTTGTGTCCTGTATCTCACACACATTCCCATGTATCCAGTGTACAGATGGAGGGAAAACGTATCAGATATGCAACATCTCTGTCAGTGTCTGCATTGTGTGATCAGCTCTTTTGTTATGCTGAGCTTAAATGTGTCATCTGATCCAAAGAGCCACCAACAATCACAAACTACCAACACTGTGGCCCAGGAGAGCTATCTGTGAACTAGTCTTAAAAATAAATGTTCAAATGTGGTTTTATATGTTTACAAGCACAAATAATATTTTTTTTACTTTAGTATATATATATATATATATATATATATATATATATATATATATATATATATATATATATATATATATATATATATATATATATATACATATATACACACAGTACCAAATATACATACACATACATACAGTTGAAGTCAGAATTATTAGCCCCCCTTTGTTAAATATTTCCCAAGTTATGTTTCACAGAGCAAGGACATTTTCACAGTATGTCTGATAATATTTTTTCTTCAGGAGAAAATTTTTTATGTTTAATTTTGGCTGTAATAAAAGCAGATTGGGCAAGGCAGTTGCGCAGTAGGTATTGCTGTCGCCTCACAGCAAGAAGATTGCTGGGTTGGTGGTTCGAACCTCGGCTCAGTTGATGTTTCTGTGTGGAGTTTGCATGTTCTCCCTGCCTTCGCGTGGGTTTCCTCCGGCTGCTCCGGTTTCCCCCACAGTCCAAAGACATGAGGTACAGGTGAATTGGGTGGGCTAAATTGTCCGTGTGTTTGTGAATATGTGTGTGGATGTTTCCCAGAGATAGGTTGCAGCTGGAAGGGCATCCGCTGCGTAAAAACTTGCTGGATAAGTTGGCGGTTCATTCCGCTGTGGCGACCCCGGATTAATAAAGGAACTAAGCCGACAAGAAAATGAATGAATGAATAAAAGCAAATTTACATTTTTTAAAAACCATTTTAAGGACACAATTAATAGCCCATTTAAGCTGTAATTTTATTCAATAGTCTACAAAACAAACCATCGTTATACAATAATAATTACCCTAACCTGCCTAGTTAACCAAATTAACCTAGTTAAGTCTTTAAATGTCACTTTGAGCTGTATAAAAGTGTATTGAAAATGATCTAGTAAAATATTATCATGGCGAAGATAAAATAAATCAGTTATTAGAAATTAGTTATTAAAATTATTATGTTTAGAAATGTGCTGAAAATATTCTCTCCGATAAACAGAAATTTAATAAAAATAAATAAATTAAAATAAATGGGGGGCAAATAATTTTGACATCAACTGTGTGTGTGTGTGTGTGTATATATATATATATTGCACTTTAAACATCAATCTGATCTGAAGTACAAAAATAATTCTGTAATTCACTTTTAAGAGAGTTAAGAAACAGTGGATTTTGCAGCTTTGCAGATATTTATTATGCACAAACAACTACATTATGAAGTTAAAAGTGTAAAAAGCATAATATAATAATATAAAAAGCATAATCATAATAGGTCATTTTTGTAATGTACAATTCTCATTTTTAATAAAGAAATAACTAGGATTTTTGCCTCAAACTCCCAATTTATGTTTATTAATCAGGTTTAGGTATTGATATGGATTGTGGAAGTAGAATAAGATCATACATAATATGTGCTTTATAACATTTATAAGTAAACATCATAGCACGTGTAGTTATGTTTTTAAAGTTTAGGTGTAAATCGCTGTCATGCAAGAATCAATTACATTTGTACACTTTTACAGATAATGGTTCTTTGTGATCACATTGTGAAGTTTTACAAACTAATTTCGAGAGGAATACGTGAAATGATCGAATGCTGATTCTTATCGCTAATCATTAGCTAGCCAATCAGATCATTCTAAAACTACTAGAAATATCCTGCCTAAACTTCATTCTCAAACTTCGTTTTTGGAACCAGGAAGGAACGTTGGCCTTAATCTATCTCCGAGCTCAGGGTTCTCTCCCGGGACAGCATCCCAAACCTGCTATTATAGTCAAGCATTATCTAAGTATGAACTCTCGAAACACAAAAAAAAACTGAAACTGCACATCAAAATAACACATTGTCAATATTTTTGAAACCACCCAAAATTTCACAAATCTTGTTTTTAGGGAAGTCCATGTCTTGTAAGCTCATGTTTGCAATAGATGCAGACTTCAATTTGCAAGCTGAGACTATATCTTGCAATGCCAGACACAATGCGCTCAATGTAGCTAATAACTTTTCTGTGGGATTAGGGGTGTGCATAAAAAAGCATTGCAAGTAGCTCCTCTTGCAACTGCACCGGGTCTACATCCAGACCTCTAGCTCTGCCATAGTTTGCACCCTAGGAATTGATAAACCCTGACAAAATCACCATTAAAGTTGTCCAAATTCCATTCTTAGAAGTGCATATAATTAATCAAAATGAAGTTTGATATATTAATGTAAGGTAATTAATCTTAAAATTAAATTATAATTAATAATTAAAATCTTAATGGAACATTTAAAATCCTTTTTTGGCATAAACGTCTTAAGTGCTAATTTATAAAAATGTAAATTTGTTGTGCTGGTAGAGAATTGTCTTATGAAGGTTGTTTTACTATCAATCAGGAGTATTGTAATGTTTACTAGGTACACCAGAGTTTGAAAATTCTCATAAGTAAGTTAAATTCTCTTAGTTAATGTGTTAAATTTTCACACTAGAGTCAAGAAACAATCCACTCCCAGTAGTGTAGACCAAATCAACTCAAACCCATCTGATCTGCTCTACTTCCACTTAAGTCAAAGATCAAAACCCATTCAGACCCTGACCTACATCAGGACAATACAAAGCCTCCACATCATTCCATGCACTACAGTTATGCCATCGATGCTATCTGCCACCCCAGTGCCAGGGCTCTGCCAGTATGTTTGATTTATAGACCAGGGCCATCTGATAGCTTTCTGTGTCAGAGCTAGCAGGCCAGATAATGTGTCCCACACAGGAAATACTTTATCAGACTCAGTGCTTTCCTGATCCACGGCTCTTCACATCTCAAGGGCCCGTCAGCACATGGTGGGCAGCCAAAGAGTTACAGTAGCAGATAAACACCAGCGGCTCTGTGATGCTCTATCATAACCCTGAGGTGTTTTAGGCTGAATGTGAGGGGCAGGGGGAAATTGATTAGTTGATATTATCATCTGGATGATAAATGAGTATAACGAGGTGTTGTATAATGCTGAATCAGGCCAGTTGTTGCGCATCCACAGAGACATTTTGTTCAGGAGGAGAATGTGAATCAATTTTGTAATTCCATCAATGGCATAGTTCACCAAATGTATGAACATTTCTTCAATTTGGCTAAACTTTTTTGAATTTCTTTCTTGTTCAACATAAAACAATATTGTGAAGACTGTTGGAAGCCAGGAGATATTGACAATCAGAAGGAACAAAAATACAATGGAAGTGAATGGTTACTGCTTTCCAGCATTCTTCATTTGTGTTTAACAGAAAAAAGAAAAACTTGAACAGGTTTGGAAGAAGTGGAGGATGAGAAAATGATCACTGGATTTTAATTTCATTTTCATATTTTTAACTTGTATGAACATGAAACAATATTTCCCATAATATACACAAGAGAGACTGTTTGGGATGAACAAAATAATTCTAATTCTAATTTCCAAGACTACACTACACTACACAAAAGTCTTGTCACCTATTTAAGTTTAAGGAAAATCAAATAATAACTTGACTTCGAGTTGATCATTTGGTTGCGGAAGTGGCTTATATGAAAGGCAAAGGCCTCTAGATTACGCCCAAATATAATGTGATCACTCTTTTATTTTTATTGATTTAATTAGTGCAGTAAGTTCTGACTTTGCTTAGACAAGTCTTGTCACTTAACATAAATAACGTACAGTATGGAATATAAAGTCATGGTGCATTGAAAAAAAAAAAAAATATATATATATATATATATATATATATATATATATATATATATATATATATATATATTTATATATATATATATATATATATATATATTGTGTATGACTCCCATGGGCGTGGAGGACTGCATCTATACATCTCTGCCATGACTCAAATACCTTATTAATAAAGTCATCTGGAATGGCAAAGAAAGCCTTAGCTTAGTTCTTAGCTAATAGGAATCATCTTTAATGCCTCCTCCTCCATCTTACCCCAGACATGCTCAATGTTCATGTCTGGTGAAAGGGCTGGCCAATCCTGGAGCACCTTGACCTTCTTTGCTTTTAGGAACTTTGATGTGAAGGCTAAAGTTTGAGAAGGAGCGCTATCCTGCTGAAGAATTTGCCCTCTCCTGTGTTTTCTAATGTAATGGGCAGCACCAAACTTGACTGATTTCTGTGAGACTCTTGGGTCCATGTGGGTTCCAATAAGTCTTCTGCAGTATTTGTGATGATTGGGATGAAGTTCAACAGATGATTCATCAGAAAAATCTGCCTTCTGCCCCGTTTCTAAATGATCAAGTTATTATTTGTTGCTGTTACAATTGTTCAACATCAAGATTTTGTCAGGTAGTGTATATGAGAGAGGACCACTTAGGTGAGAGTTTAGTTACATTGCTATGGAAGTCAGTAAAGGACAAAAGTCTTTAAAAAAATGCATGGAATTTGACAATGTAAATACATAATTTGACATGTTAAGGTGACACATAGTTTGGTAGTGTCATGGTAACAGTTTTTTGGAAAGCTATGTAATGCTGGATTTGTAGTAGATGGCAGTAAAACATGATTATGTGTACACAGATGTTTGTATACATATATGCCAAAATAACACCACATAAATAAGTATATAAAGTACAGAATAGAGAAATTTCACTTGCAGTTGTGCACTGGACACATTGTCCATACTGACAGGTGCAAATAATGTTTTGTTTAAAGACACAGATTGTCATTTTCACCCCTAGAGGGTGCATATTCACAACAAACAAAGGTGTAGGAGTGTGAAATCATGGAAATCTTGTTTATGGATGAGCAAAAGTATTCAAAACTTATTATCATGGTAGAATAAGGAAGAGTATAGTTTACTGCACATTGAATGCAAACTTTTCGTCCTTAATTTTTGCATGTTAAAAATAAATTTCACCTCACATTGTGAATCTTATTGACACACTGCCTCCAAAACTTTAACCATTTCTAAAAAAATTCAAACCAGGTTTGATTTTTTCCGCTTTTCACATCCGAAAAGCGCTTTGAGAAAAGTTTTGACAGTTCAGAGCCACCGTACAAGCGAAAAGCTAAAAACAGAATGCCATAACTTGAGCTACAGATAATTTTATGACAAACACACCGCATAAAATAAGGACAAAATGTGGTAGACAGTTGAGAACCCCATGCAGTGACTGACGCACCTCTCTCTGCTACTGTTTAATGTGTGTGCTTGTGTGTGTGTGTCCATACATTTGACGTACTGCCCATAGACATTAGTTTAGAAAGCATGGTTCGCTTTCAAATCGTTGCTACGACACGTCAGTGCAGCCGCCATCTATTATAATGTCTATAGTAGCTTACCAGTCTCTATTAAAGATTTGTTTACGTACGTGAATGTGTGAAGTATGACAAGCAATGCAACAAAATTCCACTGATTTCCTGAAATATGATAATGAGCTGAACTCTCCTTCCTCTCTTTGCAGTATTGGATGAGCCCCATATGCAGACTATTCCCTTTTTCTTTTTCTACTTTAGAAAAAAATAAGAACAAAGCATCACTGCTTAAACTGACTCCGAAATGTTTTCTGTTTTTTCGTGATGGATTAATAAACACGCATCGGATAAATTTCGCATTCGAATATCGAAAAAAACGTACACAAAAATTTCGGCCAGACTTTAGTGTGCAAAGACAGTAAGACTAAAATCTAATAAAGCAAAATGAAACTGAAGCTAACGAGAGACGAGTGTGGCAAGGCCCAAAAGCAGCAGAGCTTACATTATGGCATAGTCGACTCTTTCCGATTCTTCTTGTTATGATCACATGGAGAACATCACATCTGTTTTATCATACTAAATACATTTCATTTTTCTGTCATAATGATGCACTGTGCAATCTAATAAAATATGACACATTAAACTGTCTTTTGTGTCTAAAGCATTAATGTTTCTGTAAAAACAAAAAATAAAATAAAATAAAACAAATAGAGAATGTATATGACACCATTAGCATGATGATACAGTCCTTGTCACTAGTTAAAACTGCTTATTTCTCTAGATTTGAACATTCTTCGAAACATGTGGGATCATGCAAATACAGACTAAATAAATACATAACTATTACAGTGGTTTTGGATATTTGGTTAAAAAAATATGTATTGTGCCTTTAAGCATTATACTTGAAAAGTCGTACTCTTTATGAAAGAAATTAACCACAATTGTGGTCATGAAAATGTAGTAGTTTAGGTAAACTGGACAACATACAAACTGGACAACTTAGTTTGAAGGCAAAATCTAATAATATATACAGTTGAAGTCAGAATTATTAGCCCCTCTTTAATTTTTTTTTCCTTTTTTAAATATTTCCCAAATGATGTTTAACAGAGCAAAGACATTTTCACAGTATGTCTGATAATATTTTTAACCTCTAGAGAAAGTCTTATTTGTTTTATTTGGGCAAGAATAAAAGCAGTTTTTAATTTTTTAAACACCATTTCAAGGACAAAATTATTAGCCCCTTTAAGCAAAAATTTTTTTTGATTGTCTACAGAAAAAAAACATCCTTATACATTGACTTGGCTAACTACCCTGCCTTGTTAAACTAATTAACCTAGTTAAGTCTTTCAATGTCACTTTAAGCTGAAAAGAAGTGTCTTGAAAAATATCTAGTCAATTACTTACTGTCATCATGGTAAAAATAAAATAAATCCGTTATTAGAAATTAGGGTTCCACTTTATATTAAGTGTCCCTAACTACTATGTACTTACATCAAAAAATAAATACAATGTACTTACTGTGTTTATAATGTATTTGAGAACACTTGTAGTGCTTTTGAGTTGGGATAGAGGTTGGGTTATGAATAGGTTTGGTGGCATGGGTAGGTTTAAGGGTGGGTTAAGGTGTATGGGATGGTCAAATGTGTATTTACAAATGTAGTTACAGAAGTTAATTACAGATGTAATTACATACAGGTATTTAATCAAGCATAAGTACACAGTAAATACATGTATTTACACAATAAGTACATTGTAACAAACTATTACTTCCTATGTAAGTATGTAATATTAGTTAAGGCCACTTAATATAAAGTGGGACCGAAATTAGTTATTAAAACTTTTATGTTTAGACATGCGTTGAAAAAAATCTCTCCATTAAACAGAAATTGGGAAAAAAATAAACAGGGGGCTAATAACTCTGACTTCAAATGTAGTTCCATTAGGGTCAATTATTGAATAATTTTGTTCTGTTCTCAATTATGTAACTTAAAATAGTGGCCAATAACACAGTTTCACAAGAAATACCACTAAAGCATTTCTCCGTTTCATTAAAAGTCTCAACACCTTCACTCCTCATACCTGATAATGTATTAAACACAAGCACTCAAAACAGAACTGGTTTTCAGCGTGACACTAAACACACCCAAGCACACACACTGTGGTGTTTTCTCAGACTTGTCTTAAATGGCTCTTGAATGCATGACACAATAGCTGAAATAAGGTCAGTGTGTTTATGTCTGTGTCCAGGCTGATGGTTGTCTACCTGACACGTGAGAAACATCAGAGCGCCCAGAGCCTTTAATCAGTCAGACGAACCGCTCATCAGCTCATTCCCCTGTGAGATCAGACCATCAGCTTACTCTCCAATTTACACAGCGACACCACAGACTCTGGGGGACGGCAGCCTTTCAGAAACACAAACACACAGATACCGTGACCACCCCGTAATCATATCCATCTATGAGTCAATAATAGTTGAACAGTGGAAAGATTAACCCCTTGTGCTGTGCTAAAAAGTAACTGTCACAAAGTGAGCTGGATCAAAAATGACTGGTCAGTGTCGTTTGAGAATTTCTCAAAAATGAATTTGTTTTTACATATGTAATTTTACCAGAAATTGTTATTATCATTTTTAAAATTAATTTTTTTTAAGTTTGTTTAATTTAAAAAATATTTTTAATTCATTTTGGAACTGGTTGATCATACATTGTAAAAAGATAAGAAACAAAAATTAAACCCGGTCTAACATGAAACTGCTGTATTTTGATATTTATGCAAAGTTCATTTCAGTCATTTTCAGGCAACGTGTTTACTCACTTTTCTATGTAAAGACAACTAACTGCTTTAAAAGCAATGGGTTAATTCAGTTTAAGTTTAGACAGCCAATCACTTTTTACAGTGTAGGCCTGAAATGGTTAACCTTCTGTCCTTGTAAACATCAGGTAATCAGAATTGTGGGTTATCTGGCTCAACATTTTTCCACTGGGGATATTCCAGAAAACAGGATGTGTGACATATCTGGATAAGTTTAAGGACATGGACAACGAGTAATTTGTGGTTACCATGGCTTAAATACAAGAATACAAAAAAAATGCTTATAGAAAAAATAAATTCATTTAAAAAATCTTTTATGTCATCTCCAGCGATGAAACATTTATTTTTTTCTCCTCAAATTTCACCATTTTTAATTTTTTTGTGGGTTTAATTTATAATTATTGTATAGGCTGCAAGATATGCTTTGCATTTGACTAATATAATATCCTAAACTGGAAATAGACTTAAAAACTTCACAAATTGCCTTTTACTTTATAAAACCGATGATGTCCTTACTTCCTAATACAGTCATTAACAATAGATGGATTAGACAATACCACGTTTCATTGCATACACGCGTCATACATGTGTCATTCATTATATACACCATTAACCATGATATACAATCCCAAATCAGAAAGTGTTGGGACAGTATGAAAAACGAAGTAAGAAAGTAGTGATTTCTAAATTTACTTTGAGACAACACATCAGCATATTATTACATTTTTAAAATTATGATTGTTTTCCACGACACGTATTCCAACTTTGGTATAGCAACACATTTTCTAAAAAGTTGGAACAGTAAAGCCTTTACCACTTCGTAATGTTGGCGTTCCTTTTCAGAACACCTAAAAGCCTTTAGGGATTGAAAACACCAAGTGATGAACTGTTTCAGGTGTTATTTTATTCTTTTCTTCCTGCAAACCAGTTTTTAGGTGGGCAACATTATAGGATCTTCGTTGTCACATTTTTTCTTCAAAATGCACTACACATTCTCTATTTGAGACAGGTCGGGACTACAGGCAGGCCAGTCAAATACCTGTATCCTCTTTCTTTGCAACCAGGACTTCGTAATGTGAGCAGAATGTGGTTTTGCGTTGATTTATTGAAATATGCATGGGCGTCCCCAGAAAAAGAAGGCAGCATACTGTGCTCCAAAGTCTCTTTGTACTTTTTAGCATCAATGATGCCATGACAGAAGTGTAGGTTAACTTTTCCAAGGGCACTAACATAACCCAATCATGAAACACCCTGGCTTTTGTACTTGTTGCTGGTAAAAGTCTGGATGAACTTTTCTTCTTTGATCGGGAGCACACAGCATCCATTTCTCCTCCAAAATACCTGAAATTCTGATATTTCTGACCAAGGTACAGGTTTAAACTGTGTGATGCTCCAACCCAGATGCCTCACAACCCAGAACCACTTCTGGACACTGTTAATATATAGTTTCCTTTTGGCACAATAGTTTTAACTATCATTTGTGAATGTAACTTACTTGACAAAGGTTTGCCAAAGTAATCTTGAGCCAATGTGGTGATATGGCTTATAGATGAATGACCCATCTTGATGCAATGCCGCCTAGGGATCACATGTCTTTGTCCTCGTATTGAGGTCTTTCAGTCTTCTTGCCCCCTTCAGCTTTACTCAATAAAATTCCTCAAGAATCCCAACTGAGTCTGGTTTCTCTCAAGTTTTTTTTTTCCCTCTCCACTGTCGCTTCTAGCTAGCATGGTTTGGGATTGGTAGAGCTACCCATCGATGAAATTGCTCTTCAGTGTTTGGACTCTCAGTAATGATTTTAAACCACACTGAACTGAAACTGAACTGAACTTGAACACTAAAAACTGAACTACTCTGTTCCAATTACCATGACCATTTATGTGAAGCTGCTTTGACACAATCTACATTGTAAAAGCGCTTAGAAATAAAGCTGAATTGAAATTGAAAAACTGTTGAAGATGAGATATCCAAATTTCTTCCTATCTTTCTTTGAGGAACATTGTTTTTAAACATTTCAATAGTTTTCTTATGTATTTGTTGGCAAACTGGCGATCCTTGGCCCATGTTTGCTCCTGAAGGACTAGACTTTTCTTGGATGCTGCTTTTGTACCAAATCCTAATTACAATCAGCTGTTGACATCACCTGTTTCAAATCATATCATTTAACCAATTTACCTGATTACTAGCCCTAAACTGCTCCTGTCTAAACTTTTAAACGTTTTGCCGGTCTGAATGTCAGGAAAGGATGTATATTTGCAAATAAAATGTTAACAAGACAAAACATATATAAATATTTTCTGCAATGAAATATATAAATACAAATAAAATCCTCTTCAGGCTATGTGATTTACTTCGGCGTGTAAATCCATTGCAGGAATGCTGTTTATGCTAAATAGCTAAATGCTTTGCACAAGACCAGCATGTGTCATTAAAGTTTTTAATCTTTATAAGTGTAACAAACACCTGCGCGTATCAAATAACACCATCATTCAGATGAAGGGATAAAGAATGGCGTGGCATTTTCCAACAAGCCCTTTAATGCGCGTCAATATCCTATTAGGCCTTGATGTGGGCTGTAAGAGGTTTGCAGCCCTTCACCTGCCACCATTGAAGACAACTTTTATCTGACGCAGTGCATCACGTGGTATTTGTCAGAAAACAGCAAACAGCACGAAGACTGAAAGACCTCAATACGAGGATGAAGACATGTGAATACATTTAAAGGCTGATCTCAAATCCAAGGAGAATAGCGAATGACCTGCTGACCTTAAAGAATAACGCAAGGATTATGAATGGAAATATCTGAATCAGCTATAGCTACGAATCTAAAACAAATACTAATATCAGTGGGATTTCGCTGTCATGCTGATAAAATGAAATGAAAGTGTGGTCTCATCTATCTCGTAAGAGCTCTGAGTCATTGTATCCATCACCATTGCCATTACTCGTCATGTTGCGGATCAAGAACGGGATTGAGAAACAATCACGTAGGTAAACCATGTCAACATGGGATTGTAGAGAGACACTGGAGTATTACGGAAAAATTTGCGCTTACAGTGTTTTTGAAATCTATCAATAAAAGAGATGCGTGATGTTTCCAAACCACGACATTTCCACTGAGTGTTTGGAATGGTAAATGTCCCTTTGTACCCTCATTGACTCTGCACATGTACAGGCAGGTCAGGAGGTAATTCATCCGCCTTTATGGGGGATTACTGAGTGCTTCAAGTTAAACGCTTGGGATAAACACACTTCTCTGCTTCTGCTACTCTCTGATCTCTCTGTTGCAAAATGTGGTACAGTGGTAGGAAGTAGGTATTTATATTTATATCCAGCGCACTGTGAACTCTCTCATTAGTCCATGTTTGATTCAGTGTACAAATCTAAATGCACTGATGAACCAATAAACAGATGGGTTGCAGGTGGAAGGGCATCTGCTGTGTAAAACATATGCTGTATAAGTTGGCGGTTCATTCGGCTGTGGCTACCCCTGATTAATAAAAAGAGATTATTAATAAAACAGATTCAAAAGCTTATACTGAAATGTAAACAGCTTTTTTTCTGCAGCAGAATCATGCTGATGCAAATTTTCCAGCAGTCTGATTCCTTAATGTTATCAATCTCTCTGATTTCACAATCAGGCATCAATGCTTAAATTCATATCTGATATTGTATATGAAATGTGAACACTGTTGCCCTGAGGGATTATCAAGTTATATTCCACTTGTTTCATGATGATGCTTCTAGTGCTTTTAGTAAACTGAAATAAAGATCTGTATCTTGATCTATCTGTTCTGTTATTTCCCTATTCAAGCTGTTCCACATATACAAGACATGTAGTTTAGCCACACATTAATGCTTCAGTTGCTGAAATCCTATAACCTCAGCCCAAAGGTGCTGCACTGGGTTGAGATCTGAGGCCTGTTGTACAAAATGATTTTAAATTCTGTGTTGCAGAGTAGATTTCAGGTTAACAAACAAAACAAATCCAACATTGGGTGTGTTCCAGAAAGCAGGGTTTACTTATTTTATCTGCTAAACCCTGAACTTTCAGTGTATTAACCTAAAACCTGCTTATGCAAGTATGCCAGTTCCAAAACCCCTGAGGAGAGTTAGCTTAATCAACCTCCCAAATCTAACCGAGACATATAATGCCCCCACAGTTCATATCTAGAGACATTTCCAATGGAGTTGGAGGTTTTAGTGCTGGCATACAAGAAGAAAAGCAGCAAGGAAAGAAAAAAAAAGATCACACTTTATTTTGATGGTCAGTTTGTTGAATTTCTACATGCCAACTAATTCTCAGTAGATTATAAGTAGACTGTTAGTTTGGGGTTACTGTATCTCTATCAACAGATATTAAGGAGACAGTCTACTAATAATCAAATGGACCATCAAATAAAGTGTTGCCAAATAGTAATATGATAAAAGTTTGAGCAAAAGTGCGAGTTTTATTTAAGTACATATGCTACCATTTGCCCTTTTATTGTAATGCAATATTAAACATAACTTTAACATCCTTTTTAGAGTTTGTTGTATGACTATTTAAGCATTTCCTTTTCCTGCCATCAATTTTTTAAGGTGACAATAATAATGTATATAGATCGACTAGCGTTTATGGCTTCTCTTTAAATAAGCTGTAATCCTTCTGGAGCTAAAACTGTCCAATGTTAAAATAAACAGAAACATTTACCATAAAGGTAATATTTGGTTAAATAATTACTCAAACTATTTGTCACTGTGTATTAAACGTGCTCTGGAGCAGGTTATCTTCAGAGCAGGTTGCTGGTTACCCCTGAAAGTTACCTCTGTTTTTGAAACCGATGGATTTGCTCTTCAGTGTTTGGGTTTTCAGCAGTGAAATTCAAACCTCACTGAACTAAACTTCAACTCTGAAAACTGAGGCAGTTTCAGTTAACTAGAACTTCTATGTTAAGCTGTTTTGACATTGTTAAACCATTACAGAAATAAACATGAATTGAAACCTGTCATTTATTATCTCAAATAATTTATAATAAAGTTATTTGAAATATTTTGCTTTAATGTGATCCATCTAGCAAGGCACACTGCAAATAAACATGTCATTCCCATTACAAATAACTATTGTTACGTTTTGGAGTGCAACAACGTGCAGAAAAACAAAAGTCAAAGATAAATTTAATTTTGAACAGAAGATATATATTTTTAATAAATCAAAATAACTCACAATCAAGCTGTATTGTGCAGAACTAATGTGTGCAAAATATGCAGACGGCATTGGCTATTCAAAATGTGAGTCAAAATAGTTCCAACTGACAACGTTAGGCCTGAGTATAGCCAGAATGTTTTGATTTAACTGCAGATAATACCAAACTGGCGTTGCAGCCTTTAAACTTGTGCAAACAGTGTATCCTGGCTTACGTGTGTGCATTAATAAAAAAAATAAATAAAATAAAAATGTTCACCGGCTTCATGGCAAGCACAATTCTGCAATTTTGTCCTTCATTTCTTTTTCTTTATGTTTGGATGTCGATCTCTGTGTCAAGCTCGCTGATGAAATTAACACTGATAATAGAATTATTGTTTAATCAAAACAGAGGCGTCTTGTGATAACGTGCAAAAAACGTTTTAAGTGTAAAGAGCTGTTAAATGATATGAAATAAACTTAGCATAACTCGTCTTTTTCAATCATTTTTTACAGTTTCTAAATGCCTTCATGCTGTAAACTATTTTAATATGGCCAATGATTTTTCTTTGCATATATTGGGAAAGATTTAAGCCCACCTGCATAGATGCTCTGTTGGTCATAGACCATTTTTATTTACAGCAAGAACCCTGCTGAAAAAAAACAGCTTAAACCAGCATGGGCTGGTTGGCTGGTTTTAGCTGGTTGACCAGCCTGGTTTTAGAGGGGTTTCGGCCATTTCCGACTGGTTTCCAGCTACTTCCAGCCTGGTCTAAGCTGGGAGATGACCAGCTAAAACCAGCTTGACCAGCCTAACCAGGCTGGGAGCCCAGCCAAAACCAGCTCTGTCCAGCTTAAACCAGGCTGGTCAAGCTGGTCATTTTTCAGCCTGACCAGCTAAGACCAGGCTGGAAAATGCGGGAAACCAGCCTGGAAATGGCGAAAACCCCTCTAAAACCAAGCTTGTCCTACAGCCAAGCTGGTTTAAGCTGGATTTTTCAGCAGGGAAAACAAGCGATTGAGACTGGAGATAGTTGTTATATTTTTTATATTTCTATCTGAGATCTCTCAACCCGGTTTGTTCTTAATTTTATTGAAGTATTGTTAAAAAAAGATTGTTAAGCGGTTAAGAATGTTATGGTTTCTTTAGTTGTTGTAGCTAATAAGACTAATGACGCAGCCTTGTTGATGCAAGCTGAGATTGCAACTCCTTGCGATGCGACGTCATTGCGTGGGGTAGGGTTAAGAGACAGCTAGCGTATATATTTTAACACATTCAGCTGGGTTTAGTCACTGATATGGACAAAACGACCCAAACATGGCCTAAATTATGCATTCCTTAAAGGGGCCGTTCACCCAAAAATTTAAATTCCACCATTATACCGTTTACTAGTTTGAGAGTTTTTATTTTGTTTGTTTGTTCTGTTGAACAATTTTTTTTAAAGAATGTTGCAAACCGGTAACCACCGACTTCCATAACACATGCTTTTTCCACTACGGAAATCAATAATTACAGGTTCCCAATATTTAGTTCAATAACCTGCATCTCCTTTTGAGTTCAAAACTATAGATTGGTCTTTACAAACTAGAACAGACCTAAATTGTTTTGATATTGCTGCAGTAAATGTTGCACAGTCCATGTTTATATTTTCCATTTGTAGTTATGGACCCATTAAGGTGTTCAGCAACATCTCATTTGTTTGGTCATTTTTTTATTTTATATTTCTTTAAAATACTTTAGAAATGTATTCATTTTTAGTACTGCATGGAGTTGATTTTGAATTAGGTTACGTTTAACAGTTCGGAATAAAAAAAATATATATATATAGTGTGTGTATATATATATATATATATATATATATATATATATATATATAAAATATATAATATATATATATATATATATATATATATATATATATATATAAAAAAACACAAATATAATATATATATATACACACACACATTATATATATATATACACACACACACACACACTTCATGCGAGGAACATTTAGAAAAAAAATCATTAGTCAGTAAAATGTTAAAGCATAGCACAAGTGCGCCATCTTGTGGCAAGCTTTTATGATCTTTCAGTCAGAAAAATAAGAGAAACGCAGATCAGTATCAAACTAGATTTATTATATACAGTAGTAAATGGCCAACACAGGATCCTCTTTTGGATTTCTCCAAAACCCCCCTGCCGTTCCTATTACAATGAATCCTCACACACCAATCTGGCACGAGTTGAACTGTAGAGCTGCATTTACACCAAATCAGCTATTCATACACTTGATGTGCCATTGAGCCTAAATGAGTGGCATTTACAATATGACATTTGTAGAGGGCAAATTATAGGACAATAAAATCGAGGCCAACTTCATTTGTACATTATGAAATGCATACTGAAGCAAATAGGCAACTTTTAAAGACATATGCATCAAAGCTTTTTAAAATTAAAAATGTCTACTGAAAAACAATCCACGATCTAGCTTCAACAAACCTGAGTTGTAAGAGAAACACAACGTTGCAATGCCGACATGAGAAACAGTCCATAAAAAAGGGCGTCTTGAAGTTTAGCCGTTTACCGCAATTAGAGAAATTCCGAGATCATATTAAGTCACAAACATCCTTTCACAAAACATCCCTCCTTGTATATAAAAATAGATGGGGGAGGTGCAAACATACATACAGAATACAAAAATGTATATAACAAGCATAAAATAAACTCCAAAAGGGTAGAGGAGGGGGAGAAAAACAAAAACTGTCATTTCCAAATCAGCTCAGGGAGAACACTGAAAAATGGAAACGAGGTCTTTGGATTTAAAAAAAAAAAAAAACAAGGAAAATAGTTTAACTTATACATTAGATTTCCAAAGCCTTTTCCATTTGGGCCCTGAACTGCAGTGGAAGTGAAGAGGAGCACAAATGAAGAAACTTCATCCACATGGTACTTGATGTTTAGCACGATCCTCCAGTCTGCTGCTGGAATACGTCAATAGTGTCTTCATCTTCCATCTCCAGCTGAAAATCCACATCACATTAAGATATTTACACATTAAGACATTTAGACTCCTCAGAAAACCATGAAGCATTGTTTATATATTTAATTTTGCTTGTTTTATAATAATTTATCCAGATTTACTGCACAGAAAAAGACTATCTAAATTAATGAAATCTTATTAGAGCTATTTAAATCATCTGATGAAATCATATTCATATCACAATTTAGAAGTCAAAGTAAAACAAAATAACGCAATGTCAGATTTTTCCAGTATCGTGCAGCTCAACTATACTGCAATGAATGCCTCAAATTGTAACAACAACTGTAACTCATGGGAAAGCAGAGCACAAGTTCTGTGATTGCTCAGGTTGGTTGAGGCTTTGAGTGAGCGCGGTCAAGAGCTGTGGGAGTGGAGCCAATATTGTGGCACATTTTTTGAGGGCTGTGATTGGATGCTTATGCTTTGTTTTTGTTTTTTAAAGATTAATTTCAGTTAAACATTAGGCAGCTCCCATTTCTTTCTACATTAAGTGCAAGTTAGAGCTGCTTCTACAGTAGCATTTCACACATTTAGCATAAACCTCCCAAAAAGGAAAAAAATCTACAGTGGAACAGAAACCTAATGGGCTCTGTTCTAATATGTCATTGGCAGAAAAGTAGAAATGCTTAACAGCATCAGCTAGGTGCAAGTATGGGATCAAAATCCCACTAAATGTATCGCATTGTATACATATAATTTGACACTTAATTGACAAATGTAAAAGTACACCTGATGTCAATTTTTTTTATATGCTTATTTTTTGACCTGTGACACATTTGGTGGAATTTTGATCCCATATGCAAGGTATGACCTATGGGGAAAGGCAATACATTTATTTGTATCCATTAACCGTACCAACTCCCAATCATTAAAATGTGAAAATATTGTTGTACCTTGTAAATAGTGTTATAACTAACATTAAACAGCAAATAAATCTGATTATACATGTCAATAAGTGTTTATTATGTTTATGTTTTAAAATACTGCTGCTTGTTTGCACCACAAGGACCGTTTGTGTTTGCGTGGATCGTGTTTGGTTTGTTTTCCAGACAGATCTCAAATTGATCTCGCAACTAGCCAAAAAGAGAAGATCTTGAATTGAGCAAAAAACACACTTGGGTTTAATGCTCGATGTAACATCACTATATATTATATATAAATCTATATAAAATCGCAGATTATTTAGCAATGTTAGATTTTTACAATATTGTGCAGCCCTACTTTGCACCACAGAAATAGAAAAAAAATACACAAACATTCACATGGGTTGCATATTTCTTTTAATCGCTTTAAACTTTAACTACATCTAAAAATGTTTGACACCGAGGTGTCAAAATAACTTCAAATTTTGTTTTAGCACAGCATTACAAAGTTTCAAGAAAATTAGCTTGCTTTTTGTTTCCAAAGCAGCCATTTGACCACGAACCTTACAGTTGTATATCGAGTATAAGTGAGTATATTATTTTAGCACCATTTTACTTTAGAACGTTGTAATTGTTATCTAATTTAAAAGTTAAAATGTTACACCATTGTCTTTACCAACAGAGTTAACAAGGTTAACAAACAATAAGGCATTTTAAATGACAACTCAAAATATGCGCACAAAATCAGCAAAGACCCCAAAGAATAATAGATTCTATATTATTGCATTTTGAGTTTCTATGTATTGCTAAAAATTATTGGAGACTTTACCCTTTCAGATTGAGCTGATTAATATATTTTATAGCTAGAGCAAGAAATAATGACCCTATGTTGTAAATCAGCAATCAAACTAGTAAAAACAAAATAAAAAAAATAATAAAACCTAAAAAGGCACAAACCTGTGCAGGTGTGTCCGTCTCATTGATAGGCTGACCGTCAAACCGGAACCTAATTTGCCTTATGGATAAACCCTTGAACAAGAAATAATTGAAAGTTAAAGTTCTGCACATCAGCAAGCAGCACACTGAAAGCAGAGCTGGATGATGTGTGCAGATGTGGGATGTTAGTAGCTCCTCTCACCTGTCTCTCGCAGTAGGCCTTCATCAGTTTGCTGAGAGGAGTGTGCCTCTTGATTTTAAACTGTACCACAGACCCGTCCTGACCCGCCACTTTCAGGTTGATGTGGTCATTTTCAGTCTTGACTCCCTCCTGGAAAAGCAAACGCAGAGTTCGTGATCATCAAACATGAACAATAAACATGTGCAGCGTTTGCGCTAAAGCCACATTGTGCAGTAGCAACTATTAAAACATTGGAGATGTCCTTATGAAATTAACAACACGTTTAAGAAGAGCTTCACAGCCCACTTGAGGCTATATGACCTGCATTGATACTAAAACAGGACGCTGTTTATAAACCTAAGCGACACTTCGGACAGCGCGTCGCTTTCTGTGAAAGCGCGTTTGGCGCAAACTTGAAGCCACTATCCGCCATGAATGAAAGCCAATCCGAACACCTCGATGCAGAAACGACGCTTCAAATCCGCCGGTTTAACTGTTAGAAGCACGAGACGTTAATAATCTGTATGTAGCTTGATGGCAGATTGTGTTAAATGGCCACGTGCTGAAAATGCGCACAATCTTAATTGTTGAAAACCTCTTTGTTTCCCTTCTAAGCACATATAAATAGCAGGAGCCACGCTATCTACATTCACCCATCAGAAACGCATCAAAATAATCCTCCACGTGCTGCTAGAGCACAGGACAAAGAAACACGCACGTACCTTTGGCTTTTCTTCTGACATTTTTGTGGAAATGTGGATTCTCCGGCTGAATGTGGATGTGACGGCTGCACGAGTGCGCTACTACCCGCTTCTGTCCTACCCGCGCTCGGCAAGAACGCGCAAACCGGATTCGCTCATTTGATTGGCCCGGGTTAGAACACGTGATTCCATGCAGGGTGGAACGCGCAAAAAATCTAATCGGCGATATTATTGGTCAGGTTAGAACCACGTGATCAATCCCGAGCGCCTTAAAGGGATAGTTCAGTCAAAAGTGAAAATTGCCATTTTTTACTCAACATCCTCCTGTTCAAAACATGTTTGAATTTCTTTTTGTAATACACAAAAAAATGTGATATTTTGAAGAATGTTTAAAAAGTAACAGTCATTGACAAACATTACATTTTTGTTGTTCCATATCATAAGCTGGGCGACGCAGTGGCGCAGTAGGTAGTGCTGTCACCTTACAGCAGGAAGGCATGATGTTCTCCCTGCGTTCGCGTGGGTTTCCTCTGGGTGCTCCGGTTTCCGCCCTCAGTCCAAAGACAGGCGGTACAGGTGAATTGGGTAGGCTAAATTGGCCGTAGTGTATGAGTGTGAATGGATGTTTCCCAGATATGGGTTGCAGCTGGAAGGGCATCTATCCGCTGCATAAAAACATGTGCTGGATAAATTGGCGCTTCAATTCGCTGTGACGACCCCAGATTAATAAAGGGACTAAGCCGAAAATAAAATGAATGAATAAATGAATATCATATGCTGCTATTTTCAGCATTCTTCAAATTATCTTCTTTTGTTCGACAGAAAAAAGTCTAAAAATTTTAGAACCATATGTAAATTTAATTTTTTTGGCTGAACTATCCCTTTAAATTAAAAGATGAAATGACTTCTGCCAACATATGTAAGCTGATTATGTATGCATTTTTAAAAAATATGCATCACATGCACAAAGCTTAAATAAGTTACATTAATATGAAAATATAAAATTTTAAAGGCATGCAAAACCTTTAATTATGAAAATTTATGATAAAAAAACATTTACACAATCTCAAAAAAGCACAAAAAATGTTTTACCAGTAAGCTATAACAGATGCAAAATTAAATAACTATTTTATTAATACAATAAACAAACTAGTCATATTCAAATAATTATATATATAATCAAAAACAATTACAAGTAACAAAAGTTGCATAATAATACTTTTCTAGGTAACGAGTAATGTATTACTTACAAAATTAAGTAATAACATTTGAGTTAAAGAAAGTAATGTGAGCTACGTTTTACTTTAATTAATTAGCTTTTAAAAAACAAACTGCTGAACTAAAATGAATGTAGTTACATTCAATCATGTGTTCACTGTTTTGAACATGGAAGAAATTGAAAAAAGGGGATTTTAGTCTCAATGGACAGTGATTTTATGCAACAAGAAAAAAGTACAAAAGTAGCAAACGCATTGCTTTAACCTTTCATTTATGTACAGTATGTACAGCTCTGGGGTCAGGAAGTTCTCAGATGACATTATCGTAAAATGTTATGTTTGATGTGTTTTTTATAAAGGTAAATGTAGGTTTGAATGTTTGTTTGGTAGACTTTATTAATCACCTTACAGCAGAGCTCTCTATACTTAAAGATAAGTTACATATACATAGTGGAAGTCAGAATTATTAGACCCCCTTGGAATTTTTTTTCTTTTTTTTTTTAATATTTCCCAAATGATCTTTAACATAGCAATGAACTTTTAACAGTATGTCAGATAGTATTTTTTCTTCTCTTGATTTATTTCAGCAAGAATAAAATCAGATATTTTTTTAAAACCCATTTTAAGGACAAAATTATTCGCCTCTTTAAGCTATATATTTTTTTGATAGTCTACAGAAAAAAAAAACATCTAAATACAATGACTTGCCTAATTACTTTACCTGCTTAGTTAACCTAATTAACCTAGTTAAGCCTTAAAATGTCACTTTAAGCTGTACAAAAGTGTCTTGAAAAAGATCTAGTCAAATATTATTTACTGTCATCATGGCAAAGATAAAATAAATCAGTTATTAGAAATGAGTTATTAAAACTATCATGTTTAGAAATGTGTTGAAATAAATCTGCTCACCGTTAAACAGAAATTAGCGGAAGAAATAAACAGGGGGGCTAATAATTCAGGGGTGCTAATAATTCTGACTTCAACTGTATATCTTAAAAAGTATTTTGAATACACTCACAAACATCTGCTCTGATAACTCCTCAAAAAAACAACAACAATTTTACAGTGTTCACTTTTAAAATGTATTTTTCAAGTTTATTCGACTTTGAAAGGTGCACAAAACAAATCACAAAACAAATCAAGTCTTTGGCGATAAGCTAGAGATTAAAACATTCAATGCAACATTATATCAAAATGCCAAAAAAGTAGTATTAAATCAATTTCACTTGAGCATGTATGAAAATGTGAACAGAGAAAATCTTTGAATAAAATGGTTTTCTATTGAAGTCCTTAATAATTAAGCTTATTAGTTTAAGGAGGAAAATAAAGGCAGCTTTCAGTGTTGCTGTAGTATTACATTTATGTTGTCAATTTATGTGGATGCTTAGTTTGATTTGCAAAAGTCATCATTACCCTTCAATCTAAAGGATTCAATAAATACAAAAAATATTTTTGTGGTTTGCTTATAGATTTGATAAATATACAGGTATGACTGAATCAAATTTGCTCTTCAAAAAAGGAGTGCTGAAGAGTTGAGTTTAAAATAGAAGACAACAGCTGAGCATCATCACAAGCTGCCTAGCTGTTCTCAAATCTGGAGTACTGGTTATCCTTCTTCAAACCTAATAAACAAGACAAGCAAAGAGAGAAAACTCTAAAATACAACACAATATGAGTCACTAATATAAATACAGCATAAATAATTATTAATTTAAAGGATATTAGTATTTATTTTTTTTAGGTTTGTTATTTACAACGAAAGGCAAATCTTACCATATTTCAATCGCATTTCATCATGTCTCTGCTTCATCTCTGCTTTCCTGCAAAAAAGGAAAAGTGTTTTTTTTATATATTTATCAAGTTAACACTGTGGACATGGAAATTTCTAAAATAAAATAATAATAATCAATTGTGTGCATTTAGGTTACCCTAAAGCACATCATACCTCTCCTCATGACGAAACTTTCTCAGACTAGCTTGATTCTCCATTCGCTCCTCACTCCTTTTAGACCTGCTAAATTATAACACAAAAATACAAAACTTTTTATTAATTCGTTTCTGATAGGCTATATAGGCTATATGTGCTCCAATGTTCTTGTAAACAGGTTTTTAATAATTCATAGCAGCAAAATTTTATACAGTCCACAGCTGAAATTAATAGACTCATCTGAAAAGAAACACCAGAATAAAAGTCCCCTAGAGTTAAACAGTTGAGTTATGCCATTTTTGTATCCATTCAGCCAATTTCTGGGTTTGACAAAAGCACTTTTAGCTTAGCTTAGCATAAATCAATGTACTAAATTAGACCATTAGCAGCTAGCTAAAAAAAAAATTAAAAAGAGTTTTGAAGCTTGACTCTTTTGTTGTTCCTTAATGTACAAGACTGACAGAAAATGAAAAGTTGCTTTTTTTATAAAGTACCTGAAAATAGTCCCTACAGTAGGTAAAGTAAAGTAACAGTGTTGCATAATATTATTGCGGATGCTGTAGCCATGGGATGGCAAAGTCCTCTGAATAATACACTGGACTGAGAGTATAGTTGCTTTAGCCTTATCTGCCTAGAAAAACAATACAACTTTTTCATTTTCTGTTGATCTTAGTACATAATGTATCCACAGAAGAATCAAGCATTAAATAAAAAATAAAAAAAATCATCAAATCACATCATTTTTTGAGTGAATTTTTTATGCTAATGGTTTAATTAGAATCAATGATTTATGCTAAGCTAAGCTAAATATATATTCTGCCTGACTTGGAGATTGATTGGATGCATTTAAAACTGGTAAACGTGACTGTTTAAGTTGTCAAATTAGCTTATTTCCAAAAAAAAGTGGAGTGTTCCTTTAAGATCATAATGCCAAAATGTCAATTAATATGCTAAGAGAAAATATAAAATACATTTAATAAGACATGAAATATGTTTATGCCAATGATATTTTTTACATTAAAAAATCTTTTAAGACTACACACAAAAAAAAAAATAAGGATCAAATCACGGTATATGCAGGAATACAAAAGGTAATTTTAATACCTTTATAAGACTTTTTAAAGACCTTCTTAGAATATTTTACGACCTCATCAGCACTTCAAGTTCCAAATGAATATCAAACCTTTAACTTAATAAACAGTTGTAATTAAATAAAGCAATGGAGCACAACCATGCAACAGAACTCAAATAAGCTTGGATGAAACAAAGCTTGAAATAATAAAGTACGCAACTGTTTTCAGCAACAGGTTTTAGTGACTGTTTAAACTCGCCTTTCACTAACCAGGAGTACGCAAACTTACATTTTCCCATTTTGTTGTCCGTTTCGCTCTATGGTTTTACTGCATATGAAGACCGTCAAATTACCTTTCTGTGTGTCACAAATTACTTGACATCAGTGTGACACGCCCCGGGCCGAACCAATCGCGTGGATCTAGCACGCTGTTGTTAATATTAGGAGGTAAATAAATATAAGTATGCTTTTTTGAACTCAAACACTTTGGATAACGCTTGAACAAATTTAAGATCCCGTAAAAACTCGATAAATACCTTTTAATACCTTTTGAGGGCCTAAATTGTCTCATAATTGATTTATACATTTTTTATACTTTTTAAGATCCCCCTGGACACCCTGAAAGTACAGCCCTAAAAAACTAATTATTTGTAATTAGACTTTGTTCAAATCAATAATCTTTTAATTATTCATTCACTTAATTTATGTATTTGACAAAAAACAGTTCAGATTAAGAATGTGTTGTCTTTTTAACATTAATAAGTTATTCTACATGATTTGATGAAAATTTGACCCTATTTTTATATTTTAATTTCACAAAAGTTACTTGAAAATTAAATTAGGCACTTTAATTTTTGAATGTAATATGCTTTTAAGGTATATACAGATTAAACTCTTAAAGGATTACCTGATGATCAATCTTGTGCATGTTGGTTTGCAACCTACCCAATGTTTTCACATTTACAGCAGCAGAAACAGCAGACGAATATGGCGATGACAATCACTCCCGCGATCACAGAGATAGTAATGATGAGAATCTGGAAATTCACTGTTAAACACACAACACAAAGCTTATGAGATCATTTACATTCACAGTTTACAACATGTACAGTAGGTTCAGATGGTTAAACTGGCTGGCAAATTTTATAAGAGTGTAAATGGTGCTAACTGTAGTAAAGTGACATTCAGGAATGTAAAGCTACCATGAATTACGAATATGACGTACAATATGAAACTGTTATTGCTTCAACAGTTATGCAGCTACACAAATTATCCTCTTCCTTATCTTTCTTTTTATGCAAAGGGATTGTAAAACAATGAGAAAAGAGGAATGTGAATGGTATAGCTTTATAATAGTTCACCCAAAAACTACAATTTGCTGAGGACAAGTTAAGGGAACAGTTCACCAAAAAATTAATAATAATAATAATAATAATAATAATTAAATCCTTTTTGACTCACCCTCATATGGATACAAACCTTTATGATTTTCGGTCTTCTGTTAAACACAAAAGAAGATATTTTGAAGAAAGCTGGTAACCTGTAACCACTGACTTCCATAGTAAGAAAAACAAATACTACGGATGTCAATGATTACAGTTTTCTTTTTTGTTTTTAATAGAAGACAGAAACACAAACAGGATTGTGATGGTAAATTAATGATGACAGACTTTTTTTTATTATTTTTGGCTGAACTATCCATTTAATGAACAAAATGTTTTCATTTTGGGTGCTACACATTTCGTATGTAATTGTCAGTCTTACTCCAACACAGTCCCCATCGTGCATCTGAAAGTGGACAAACACTATGAGAGGGCAGAACGCTGTTCACTGGATAGTCAATGCATTTCTGGCTTGAGATGCACCACAAACACTGAAATAAAGAGATTAAACACAACCGTTACATACAGTTTATATCTCACTAATGCTGTCTATTTAACAAATATGGATTTAGAAATCTGGTGACCACAACTGTTATCAGCTATCAACAATTACCAACTGAAAATTCTTACCGAAACAATCTTCAAACAATCTTCACAAGTTGTGTTGGATTTTATAGTGCAGTCTGTGAAAAGGACACATTTATAAGAGCAGGGATACAGCTGATGTTGGTTAGTTTAATTATGTTAACAAATGAATATTTTCAGTCAAGTTTACAATTTTAAAATATAAAATTTGTGCAATGTTATGACTCCTAATACAATTACTGTAATTGTTTTTTATAATAAAAGAATGACTTTTTGTGCAAATTGACTAAAATTTGCATGTTCACAAGAAGTTTTACTATAAAAACTATGGTTGTAGCTAAACCATGGTTGTGGTTTCCTTGTTTATTCCTTGTTTAACATTGTATCATGTTTTTTTTAATAGTAAACGGGTAATTTTCACAATGGATCTGCTTGTATGAAGAAAAGCAGTACTATTTTTTATATTTTCCCTGACCTTTCATGACACAAAGTATTACTTTGTTATAGTCTGTCATATGATTTAAACAAGGCACTCACGAGTCTCTGAGAAACAGCAGGGCATATGCAAAGCACATTCAAATTAGCACAAAAAGCCAGTTGGTCAAGTTTAAGTTTTTAAACAGATTAAAAAATCTAACAAAAACACTGAAATTAAGTCAGTCATATAAAAAAAAAAACAATTTCATTGATCAGCGAGATTTGTTTTACTGAGCCACACGCTCTACAAGTGAAGTTAAAATGTCGTCAAACTGTCACTTATTAAACATTATTGTGTTTCCAAGAAAATGTAGACGACTTGCTGGACAATTAATTCACGAAAAGCGTTCTGGTTAGACAAACGGACAGTGGCTGTGTGTCAAAACCTTGCAAGAGCGCTACCTAGACGGCATTTTAGGCATAAAGGTGCGCTTTTTTCAAACCGAACCGACTGAGTGAACTAAACCAAAGCCAAAAATTCTTTCCGAGTATTAAAACACGGTCAATGTTTTTGTCAAATCTGCGGTTGTAAACACATAGCTGTGTGATACTTACTTGTTACTGGACTTTTGGCCGTCTGAGCAACAACCACCGAAAAAGTGAAGACAAAGAAAACAAAAGAGAGTAAAAAAGTCCGTGTTTGGATCATGTTGGCAAACGCAGCAGACCTATGTTGTTTTCAGCCCTGTGGTCGGTCATGTGTTTTCTGCTGGAAGTTGGGAATTAAACGGAGACTTAGGACCTCCCAGTTTCTTCTTCTTCTTCTTCTTCTTCTTCTTCGTTTTATGGCGAGTTGCGAACCAACTTTAAAGGTGCATATCGCCACCTACTGTGATGGAGTGTGAAGAGGTTGAATTGGTTTCCTAAATTCTATTGTATAATCCACTATTTTTAATGAACCTTATTACTGCCTTTATTTGTCTTCCTGAATCTAAACCATCTTTTAATAAACCCTTTATTGTGAAATCCTGGTATCCTAAACTATGCAATTCCTCTTTAAGGTTTCTTCTTTCATTTTTATATGCTTTGCACCTTTTTAAAACATGTTCTACTGTCTCATCTGTTAGACATGTGTTGCATAAACCTGTCTCATGTTTCCCCATTATGTGTAATGTTTGATTTAAAAATGTATGTCCTGTTCTTAAACGTGTTAAAATAACTTGTTCTCTTCGACTAAGATTATGTGATATTTTGCTTTTCTTTACTGTTTTTTGGATCTTATGATAATGTCTCCCTGTGTTATTGGACTCCCAAACTTTCTGCCATTTCCTATTACAGGCTTCTAAGATTAAGCCTTTTCCTTCTGCTCTGCTTAGTGAAATGTGTCTAATTGGTTCATTTTGTTGTAGAGATTCTTTAGCTATTTTATCTGCCTCCTCATTGCCCTGAATACCGACATGCGCTGGAACCCACATTAAATGAACTATTACTCCCATCTGTGTTAGATTATTAAACTTGATCATAATTTCTGTTAGAATGTCATTTCTTTTCGATTCCATTGATTTTAAACTCATCAAGACAGCCATTGAATCAGAACATATTAGAGCTTTATCAGGTCTGGTTTCATATATCCACTCTAATGCCATCAAAATTGCAACCATCTCAGCTGTGTATACAGAGGTTCCATCTGATATCCTTTCAGACTTCCTCACTTCAAGCACTGGGACATAGAATGCCACTCCTGTCCTTCCTGATTCCAAACTCTTTGAACCATCTGTATATATTTGTAGATATGAGTAATATTCATTAATAATGTAGTTCTTGACATATGTGTTTATGTTATCAGTCTCTTCCATCTCTCTTTTGTTTTCATGTAATTTTAAATCTACTTTTGGTTGTTCAAGTAACCAAGGTGGAATTGGTGACATTACATTTATTGATGCAAAAGTTAATATATCTAGACCATTCTCATTTACCCATTGATTTTCCAGGCAAAGCCCTTCCCTTGTGTATTTATAAGTTCCCAGGAATCATTCAAAACATTTTTTACAGGATGATTCTCACTTTGTCCCTGTAGATTTATCCAGTATGCCAAAGCCAATTTTTGTCTTCTTATATAAAGTGGTGTTTCTGATGTCTCTATTTGAAGAGCAGCTATAGGTGTTGTTTTAACTGCCCCTAAAATAATTCTTAACGCTTTAGTTTGCATAATGTCTAGTTTTTTTAATAATGTTGATGATGCTGATTCATATACAATGCATCCATAGTCAATACTAGATCGCATAAGTCCATCATAAATTCCTTTTAACGACTGTTTGTCAGCACCCCAGTCTTGTCCTGACACTGCTCTCATTAAATTTAATATCTTTCCACATTTCTTTAATATATAATCTATATGATTCTTCCATGTTAACTTTTGATCAAACCATAATCCTAAATACTTAAAATTTTCAACTTTCTCTAAACATGATCCATATAGTGTAAGCTGTTTATTCACTGTTATTTTCTTCTTTGTAAAAATTTGATAACATGTTTTTGATGTTGAAAATTTGAAACCCCAATCTAATGACCATTTCTCTACTGTATTTATAGCTTCTTGAATTTTATACAAATTAAATGCAATATTCCTTCCTCTTTTCCACATTATTCCATCATCTGCGTACAATGCTGTATTAATTCCTGGATGAACATTTTTAAAAATATCATTAATCATAATGTTAAAAAGTATGGGACTGATCACACTTCCCTGTGGTGTTCCGTTTTCTATATTCACAATTTGTGAAACTTCACTACCCACTTGGACTTGAATTGTTCTATCAAATAAAAAACTCAATACCCAATTAAACATTCTTCCTTCTATTCCAATTGTTTTCATTTTAATTAATAATCCCTCTTTCCAGAGCATATCATATGCTTTTTCCATATCAAAATAAATTGCTACCAATCCCTCTTTAACTGCTATAGCTTTTTTTACTTCTGTTTCCAATTTAACTAATGCATCTAATGTTGACCTTCCTTTTCTGAAACCGTATTGATATGGTGCTAAAATTTCTTTAATGTCAAATATATAATTAAGCCTATTTACAATCATTTTCTCCATTAGTTTGCACAGGTTTGATGTAAGAGCAATTGGTCTGTAATTCTCTGCTATTGAAGCATCTTTCCCTGGTTTAGCTATGGGTATTATTATAGCATGCTTCCAAGACCTTGGTAATCTCCCTTCTGTCCAAATTTTATTATACAAGTCCAATACAAGTTTTAGTATTTTATCATTTACTTGCTTAAGCATAATGTAGTAAATTCCATCTCGTCCAGGTGCTGTATGTTTAATCTTATTCATAACTTGCTTAAGTTCCCACATTTTAAACTCCTCATCTAATGCTCCCACTCCTTTTTGTCTTTTATTATAAATGTCTTCATGTTGAGTCAAAATTTCTGTTCTTTTCTTTCTATAATTCTCACTGAGGTTTTCTTTACTATGAGCTTTCTGAAAGGTATTAACTAGTAACTCTGCCTTCTCCTTTTCTGTAATAGCCGTTTTCCCTTCTCCTGATATTACTGGTATATTTCTAGTTTTATAAACTCCAATCATCTTTTTTAACATATTCCATACTTCTCCTAATTGTGTTTCCTTTCCAATAGATGCACAATACTCCCTCCAATATTTCTTTTTTGCTTGTTTAATTGTTCTTCTTGCCTTTGCTCTCTCCCTTTGATATTCTATTACAGCTTCTGGTGTCAAAGTTCTTTTCAACATTCTAAATGCTTTATTTCTACTTTTTATTGAGTTTTTACATTCGTTATTCCACCAAGGCACAATCTTCTTTTTACTATTCCCATTAGTTTTCGGTATACATTCTTCTGCAGTTGTGATTAAAATTGAACTTAATTCCTCTGTACGTTTGTCAATGTCATCTTCTTTAGTAAAGTTCTTTACTTTTTCTTCACATATTTGATTATATTTTCCCCAATCAGCTTTCTCAAATTTCCATCTATTTTGTTTTATCAATATACTCCTTTGCATTTCTAATCCTATTGTACATATAATTGGAAAATGGTCACTTCCTACTGTTGACTGCTCTATTACCTCCCATTGGCATTTAACAGATATTGCAGCTGACACTATTGTTAAATCTAAACATGATTTTACTTGTTTTCTAATATTAAATCTTGTTCCCCTACCATCGTTTAAGCATACTAGTGAATTATCTTCCATATAATCTTCCACCACCATTCCATTTGTGTCTGTGTTCATACTACCCCATACCACACTATGTGCATTAAAATCCCCACACCATATTCCTATACCTTCATCTTTTCTCCAAATTTTATTCAGCTCCATTAAGGATATTTGCTTACATGGATTGTAAAAATTTATTATTGATACTTTCCCTAGTGCTGTCCACACTTCAACTTTAACACATTCATATTGTGAATCTATACTTATTTCCCTATAAGCCACCCCATTTTTTATAAATGTTGCACACCCACCACCTGAAGTTCCTGCTCTGTCTTTTCTAATAGATATATACCCTGGAATGACAAAATCCAATCGCGATTTAAGCCATGTTTCCTGAATACATATTAAATCAGGCACATTTGTCATTTCATGTATAACTTTCTTAAATTCTTGACCATTCGCGATTAGACTCCTGGCATTCCATTGTATTACCCTGAATGTCATTTTATTTTATTAGCCTTTGCTTGTCTGGGGGTTCTTGAGGGTTTGAGTTACTCTCAGGTTGCCCTAGTAGAGACTGAATTCCCTCCATTGACACTTCTGTTATTCCAAGATGACGAGTTGCTGCAGATATTATGATTTTTAGTTTCTCTGTTCTTTTGTTAGTTTGAGCTGTACAGTTGATTACTTCTGCAATGAATGCTATAAAATTTACCTTGCTGACCATGAGTAAATCTGCATCCTGATTTGTTTTGAGAGTTTCTATTGATTTATTCGATCTTTCATTTGCATTCATAACTTGATAGCTCTTCGTGTTTCTTTGTTCATCTTGAACTTTTTTTACAGCTTGAGCATATGACATATTATACTCTGTTTTGTATTTCATTGCCTCCACAGCTTGTTTTTGAGCATTACATCCTAAATACGCTGCACTATGAGGACCTCCACAGTTACAGCACTTAGGTTCTACTAGTTCCCCACATTCACCATATTTGTGTTCACCTCCACATTTACAACATCTTTGCTTTCCCTTACAAACTTCTGCAACATGACCCAGTCTTTGGCAGTTGAAACACCTTAATGCAGGTTTAATGAATGTTCTTACTGGATAACAAACATATCCCATTTTTACATTATCTGGCAGTTGCTTCCCATTCATGATTATCATCACTGTTGTACTTGGCTCTCTTTTCCCACTTCTATTTGTTGTTAACCTTTTCACTTCTATTACCTTTTCACTTAATAACTGATTTCTTAATGTTTCGTCTGATAAAGACAGCGGAACCCCAGTTATCACTCCTTTAATGCCACTAACCTCTCCTGGTACGTGGCATTTAACTCCGACTCCTCCAATCTCTTTCATTTTAATCAGCATTTCTTGTTGTTTTTTGTTCAGACAAAATACAAGAACTCGGTTGTTTGATAAATATCTGGCTGAATTTATTTCCCCAATAGCTTTTTTGAGCATTTTTGTTAATCTCATGGGATTATTCATCTCACCTATGCTTGAGAACATCATGATAACTTTATACTCATCCTCCATCCTCATTGTTTTGCTTCTTCCTTCTACTCCTCCTGTTGCTACCTCCTCAGAATCTGAACTTCTGTTCTTGCGCTTCTGAGATCTCTGTTCAACCTGAGACCAATCATCTTCCATATCTAGGTTGGTTGAATCATCCTCATCGTCTAAATTTCCTCCTTCACTCTCTTCATTCACACCACAGCTGTCGCTAAACCCGCTTCGGCATCTTTCCTTCGCCATTTTCCGCGCCGTCCGGGCGTTGAAGTCCACCCTCGCCGTCTCGCTCGACCCGATCAAAACATTAGCCGAAATAAAATCGACCTCCCAGTTTCAAATAACGTTAGTGGTTTATGGTTTACAGCAGGGTTTGGCAGTGATTGCTTGTGCTTTTGAAAAAATAATAATTTTGATAAATATTAGCCTATATACAAACACAAATATGAAAAAATAAACATTCTTATTAAAAGTAAAAAAAAAAGTATGTAATATTTTTTTTTCCAGGCAAATATCTTAGCATCGAAATAGTTGGAGGTTTACAACAAAATGTGTCGGTTATTGACTGTTTTTGAAAAAAAAAAAAAAATTGTCCTTCGATCGACCAATATGGAAAAATGTTTTATTTAAAAATGAAGAAGAAAAAAACAACAACAACAATCTTGATCTATTAAAACAAGGGAAACAAGATAAAACAAGAACCCACGGTTTGGTTTACAGCAGGATTTGGCAGTGATTGGTTGTTGTTTTAAAAATGTACACGTTTAATAATGTTTTTAAATACAAACACAAATAAGAAAAAAAAAACTTTTTTATTGAAAGTACAAACAAACAAACAAAAAAAAACTTGACCTTTTTAAACATCCAACTTTGATATAACTAACAAACTAAAATGTACATAAGCATACATCTACTTCTAAAAATCATACATTGACACATTTGTAAAAATTAAACTGGTTTTCAGGACCCTGCCACGACAAGTACTTTGACTACTCATTTATCATAAAGATTAGAATGGTTTTTAAAATATTTATAAAAAAAAAGAATAATTTGTAGTAAACAACACAAAGTGTAGGGTGTCACGATGGTGCAGTGGGTAGCACAATCGTCTCACAGCAAGAAGGTTGGTTTGAGCCCCGGCTGGGTTTATAGGCATTTCTGTGTGGAGTTTGCATGTTCTCCATAGGTTTCCTCCGAAAGAGTCCAAAGATAGCACTGAATTGAATAAGCTAAATTGTCTGTAGTGTATGTGTGTGAATGCAGGAGTGTACAGGTGTTTCCCAGTGTTGGGTTGCAGCTAAAAGGGTATCTGCTGCGTAAAACATGTGCTGGAAAAGTTGGTGGTTCATTCCACTGTGGCGACCCCTAATTAATAAAGGGACTAAGCCAAAAAGAAAATGAACGAAAAAACACAAAGTGTATTAAACATTAAATTATGTCTCACCTCCTAAAAAAAGAATAAATTTTATTATTGGATCATAATTTTTGTTATGGCTGGTCTATATCATATTTTATATGCCCTCAAGAATAGTAATATATGAATAATAAGTGACTAATGAGTGAAAACTTAAATATTAATGTAAAATGAGTTCATTAGATTTATATAAAACATTCATTCATTCGTTTTCCTTTTCTTAGTCCCTTCATTCGTCAAAGGTCGCCAAAGCAGAATAAATCAACTATCCAGCATATGTTTGACGTAGCAAATGTCCTTACAGCTACAACCTCCGTACAGGGAAACATACACACTTATTCACATTCATACAGTGTATTCAATTCACCTATTCCACGTCTTTGAACAGTAGACAAAACCGGAGCACATGGAGGAAACCCATGCCAACATGGGGAGAACATGCAAACTCTACACAGAATTGCCAACTGACCCAGCCGGCACTCGAACCAGCAACCTTTTTGCTGTGAGACGATAGTGCTAACCACTGAGCCACCATGTCACCCTTATAAAAAATATGATCTATTCAATTTAAAAACCAAGAATTGGGGTGAATCAATAAATTAGGGAAAATCGTCATCTTGGATTTATAAGGTTCTGCGTTCTGATTGATTTTGAGATATTGAGCTTCAAAGTTTTTGCATTCCATAGTAAACAGTATGTTTGTAACATTTGTCTTTTTAAATAAAAAGTCTTAAAATGTAAACGACTTATATATTAAAAAAACATCCAAAGGTTGTTTTTTTTAATAAGAATATGTGAATAACTCAATTTTGACAAAAATGTCAGATAGAACCTTATAATTCTAAGGTGACGAAATGTATTGCCATTTTAGTCAATACAACCACAGTGTTAAAACTGTAAATGAAAGTTTTGGAGTATGATTACATAATCCGGATTACATTTAATCAATTTCTACCCAGCACTGTTGATACTATTTGTTAATCTCTATACTTTATATAACTAAGTTGAACAAAAATAACCTCGAATGATTACGAAAAACATTCTTACAAGGTTAACTTAGGAAAAATAAATAGCTGCGTTTTGCAGTAATCAAATTGTATCATGTGCATGCAATTGTGTAAAAGCAAAGGACTCAAAACCTAAGGTCATTCAATAACACTTTGAAATAACCCACACTAATCTGGTGTTGAAATAATTTATTAAGTATTTTGTAAATCCAGTTACAAAAAACAAACAAAAAAACATTTGATTTTCATCCTCTACACAGGTTGAATTTTTCTGACCCTAATGATGATGGGATGCACTCTGACAATGAACTGACCAGCAGCTCATCGGATATATTAATGGAGCAATAATGAACTTCGAATGAGGTTGTGGTACCACAATAAAGAGTCTCTGATACCACAGTAACATCCTCCATTCATATTATCACTGTGTGTTATGTCACCAATGTAGAGAATCTAAACACAACATGCCATCAACATCACCATCCATACGTTAACACTATAACACTGAATAAATACCCAGGCCACCCATAATTATTCACTCTCTTTTAGGCACACAAAAACATCCTTCACTTACAAGCATGTAGGCTTCCTTGAAGAAAAAACAGACATTCTTAACCACCTTATAAAAAGGCAAACATATTTCAAACATCTCTTAAAAAAGGTTTCGCTAATAAACTAAAATGCATATATCTGTCTTGAAATAAGGAATTTTCAACTGACCTACTGTGTGAAAGAACACAAGGAGAGTCACAGCTTTTCTGCAGATATCAGTACAGTAGTAATTCTCGTCAGATCTTGTTGCTGTAACAAACGCAACACTGCACTGATTGAAATATTGAAATATTGCTTATGTCTTTATCCTGTACCTGAGCTTAACCCAGAAAACACCAATCACACAGAAAGCATTTTCCCATTGGTCTTCTATGTAAAAACAAGACGGATACAAGTTTAAAAAGTTCTCAAAACCTCACTTTCTTTCACTTTCCACGATCCTGTGTTGACCATTTTTAGTCAGCAAAAGGCTGAAAAGGAGAAACCGAATCCTCTGCTGAACAATGTAAACACAGCACAGTAGAATGTGAAAATGCCAATGGGAAAACCTCATCCGGGTCACGGCACCACCGCAGCCCCTCCAGTTCTACTTGCCAAAATCAAAACAGGATTGGAAGAGGACATCCCACTAAAGAATGCTAAAGACTGCATCGTCTAACATCAACAGCTAGTGTGTATTTCAAAGCTAGAGGAGTGAGGTTTACCTGCATACACTGTGAATCTCATTCCTTTCCGGGTCACGGCACCAACACAACTCCTCTGGTTGTACTTGTACTCGAGTGGGTTTTAGACAATGGGCACACTATCAAAGAACACTAGTGCTAAGTTCAGACGGCATGATTTTAGCTCCGATATTGACTCGCTGACAGACTTTGAGAAGTCGCAGACAAATGCCTGAAATCACAGGCAAATCTATGCTTGTTCATGTGAGTAACAATTACACTGTGTGAACTATCAAAAACGCAATCTGAGAGAGGCAATGAGTCGCTGACATGTGTGAGATATTTGACATGCTAAATATCTGGAGCTGTTGGCGATTCAAACTCATGCCATGTGAAATGTGTTCTACATCGGGGATCGCCTACTGCCAATGAGAGAGCAGCATTCCACTAGTATGGGTATCTGCAGGCAAGTGGGTAGTTTGGGGAGAAGTTAAAAGGGCTTCTATTGGGTCTATTTGGACACAAAGAATGGAGGAAAAGCTAGTGGAAATTTGGCTGGAGCACCTGTGTCTGTTTGACGTGTCATTGAGCAATTGCTAATTCACTTCAAAAGCCAGGTGAGCAAAATAAGTAGATTTTCTACCCCACTAAATGCTTCTTTCGTATTATGTAGTTAATAACAAGAGATAGATGACCTTGAGTTGTTTCCATGTCACTTCTTGTGTGTGCTTGGTTGTGAGACATAGTTTGTTGACTGAAACAAAGTTGTCAGCGATTCTTCTATTGTAATGCGGTGTGAAACCCCCTGTCGTCGATCCATCTTGCAGTGTAAACTCAGCAGCAATAGAACGATAACCCAGATGGTCATGTAATCTATTAAATCATGCAGTCTGAACTCGGCATAAAGGCCACTGCCTGTATCATCAATTGCTAATGGGTCTTTTGATGTGATTGAGGTTAGCTACATAGCTCTCACTAGCTCGCCTCCATACCATAGACACACCTTAACCTCACTTCCATCTGGGTCACAGCACCAGCACATCCCAATTCTTGAATGGCAGGTGGACACACTACCAAAGGACACTAAGTCTCTAGCGTAATTCGCTAGCAAGGCTTTTGAAGACAGAGAAATTAGATTTATCTGCAAAACTAGCTAGCCTCTGTTACACCAACATCCCCCTGCCATATCTCCAGTGCATGTTTACACTGAAAACAATGGAACTGCACCACAGTGGAATGCAAAAGCACAGAGAACACACAGTTGAAAATGGCAAGACGTAAAGGCAGAAAAACATTTCATCATTCTCTCAACCTTAGGAACCTGAGCGAAGGTTCAGTAACAGATTAACAGAAAGCCGTCTAAATGACGCAGATCTGCACAGAGCAGCCCTTGTGTGGAGTAAGGCAAACGGACAAGTTTTAACATGGCTGTTGACACTTTCGACGTGTGCAATCACTTTAGGCTATTAGTCTTTGAAAGCTCTCAACATAACATTGTTTCGTGTGTAACATTTAAGAACCTGTTTTGATCTGGTCACTGCAAAGAGCAACTAATAATCAGAAAACCAGGAGCACAAGAAGCATTCGGGACTTTGAGGTATTGCAATAAACATCTGCTGGTTAACTAGCTTTGAGAAGCATACTAATCAGATATTACTGGATAAAAGAACAAGTGCTGTGATGATTGACAGGACATTCTGTTGACATCCCGCCCCTTAGCGGAATCTCATTGGTCCAATATCCACATTCCACATAACTGCATATCAAATGTCAGATATAATAAGTTGGTAAAGGGGTGGTTGTCTACACACATGCAGATGTCTAAAAGTTTGTCTTCTCATTGGTTCCAGTATCCTAATTGTATATTCGCCAATCCACGTCCCTCCAGTTGAGTTCCTTTCCATCAGTCCGAAGGAAATCCATCTTGTCCTTGCTGTAATTGGTCAGCACTCATCACCTGATCCAGTTGCTCCCAAAGCTGGCCACTGATCTGACACTGCATCGTTTCTTAACAATCATGTTGATGTAGGCTTTCATTATTTTGGTGATCTCTCCAACCTGAGAAGAACAAAAATAGTTTATTTACGATGAAGGAAACTAAAGAAAACCTTTTTGCGTACTTAACTTTAAATGGCAGGACTGAAATTTCACAGGTTTCTTAGCTTTGGATAAAAAAAAAAAAAATCTTAGCTTTGGATGTCCATGATGTGAAATGAACTATGACAAAATGTTTACTTTAAAACAATCTGCTTACCTGAGGTGTCTCAAAGAACATGTCTCTCCCGTCCACTGTGATCTTGTATGTACTAGCGTGAGGAGCACCAAAGAAGACAATGTGCTCATAGGGGAAGGTCTCCAGGGGTTTGGCCTCTCCTCTTTTATACACAGACACGTTCTCAGCACTGACGCTGAGCCAGAGATCATGAGGGAAACCACCTTCTTTACACTGCACACAGAATAAAAATCATCAGATTAGACCATTTAATTGTCAGATTAGACCAGATACTATACTATATAGATACAGATCTTTCAATAGGATGCTAATTAAAATTCAACCCCCTACACCTCATTCCCATCTATGTCATAGTCCTAATGTAAACCCTCCAGTTCTACTCCTTCTCCCAATTGAGATTCAGTCCGGCATGTGGAGTGAGAGCACTAACAAGGATGCTAAAGGCTGTAGCCTATAGCATGAGTTGCTAATTCACCTTTTTAGACCAGGAGAGGGAAGGTTTACCTGTATAACTCTTACTAAAATGCCTCCATTACACTCACTTCTCTAAAAACTCTGGGTCAAGGCAAGAATGGAGAATGAGATTTAACTGTGCAACTCTTACTTGCTAGACACTTGTTGGACCATCTGGGTCACGACACCAACCATATAACCCCCCTTTAGTTCTACTCTCTTCTTCCCAATTGGGATTTAAAATTGCTCTCTTGAATGTGAGCTGGACACCCTAACACGGATTTAAAAAGCACTACATTTAGCTTGAGTCGCTAGTTTTTTTCTTGAGGCCAGTAGAGGTTTAAATGCACAGCCATTAAAAGTTTGCCTTCTTTACACTCACCCGTCTAAACCTCACTGATCTGGGTCACGGCACCAGTGTAAACCCTCCAGTTCTACTCTCTTCACTTAAGATCAGGATTCAAACTGGCATCTCTAGTGTCAAATTTTTTTGTATCAAACACTAGCAAACCTCGTGAGACTACAGGAGTTATCTGGATACTATTTGTATATTTAAAACACACTCTAATGCTAAATGTTATGGCACTTTTGGCCTTTTTTGAGCGTTAAGTAGAACCCCCACATATTCTAATATTTTGTCTACAATGCTTACCTCTACATCAAACAGCGTTGACCCATACCCAGGCCACTCTTTGATGATGTTCATGTATTTGACCATGGCTTGATGCTGATCCAGGCCATGCAGCCGACTCCATTTTTCCATAATACTGGCTCTGGTGGCTGAAGTCTCCTCCTTGATCCACATTTCCAGCATTTGTTCCTCCTGCATACTGCGCTGCTTCTTCATGGTGCCGGTCTTCAGCCCCCGCCTCAGAGTGCCATCCAGGAAGCTCGTCCTCCTCCTTTCTAGGGTTTGTCCCGATCCAGCTGCACCTCCTACTTTGGTGAATTGAAGTATGCGGCTGCGCAGACGGCCAGTGGGGTAGATGCTGTCCAAGCTCCAGTTGACCCGTGACACATCCCCATACAGGTACTGTAGACGTAAAGCAGCAAGGTGCTGGAGGGTGTCCTCATGCGCAGGGAAATGACCGCTTATTAAACTTTCATGAGCCTGGAAAGATTAAGGAGAACAAGAATTACACTTTACTTTCTTTAAAATCTGAAAGAATTCCGTTTTTCCATGGATTATACAACTGTATGGTCTAATTTGGAGTACAAAGGTGAAGTAAATAGTACGAAGTTGAAATGTGAGCATTGTTAGCATGGTTTAGCTAAGCTTCTAAAGACTGTCAGTATACAAATGAGTTTAATGCAAATCCATATGGAACTCAGACAAGTTAAGCAAGAGTGCAACAAATAGTATTACAAAAGTCTTTTAAAACATTGAAAATTATTCTTTACTCAGAATCCAGTCTTGTAATAGCTAACTAAAGCTTTTTAATTGTATTTTAAATAAAGGGAAGAATATGAAACACAACGTCTAGATTCTCCAAGTATAACTGACTGAATTAAATTACTGACCTGCTCAAACATGAAGACAAACTCCACTCCTTCCTTGGGCATGCTCTCCACATCCAAGAAACAATACAGTTTGAAGTACAACTTCCATGGGCCGTCTTCCTCCAGCTCACTTCCTGTCAGCCTAAAACAATCACAATGAAAAACATTTATTTCTGTGTGCAGTTAATTATTGGTGCATTATTACTTTAATAACAACACATACACTTTCTGTGAGCTAATAGATGCAGCTTGGTGTAATTTTACCTCTCGAACTTAGCCAGCACATCTGCCACAATCACCCTGCTCTCCACGGCACGGTCGATGCTGTTGTTATGCTCGAACAAAGCAAACATGTTCCTGCTGTCCTCCATAGCCAAGCCTCGGATTAGTTTCTCTACCACCTACACAAAAAAAAAAAGAGATAAAACATTTTTGCATGAGCCATCTAGTCAAGATTTGTTGATCCACAGGGGTTTCTGTTCTCTGTAGATCACATTTCCCCCTTAAATGTGTGTTATAATTGTATAAATGAATGCAGTTACTTTAATGATTTCATTTGTCTGCAAAATTATGCAATTCTGAGTTAGCTAATATGTGTTTTCTCTCTTAATGAAACATTTTTTTTTTTGGAATTACCTTATTTTACAGGTCACATGTAGTTAAACAGTTGAGTTTTACCATTATTAACTCCATTCAGCTGATCTCCAGGTCTGCTGGGAGCACTTAGCATAAATCATTGAATTAAACCATTAGCATCTCACTCCAAAAAAAAGGAGGTTGTGATCATTTTCTTATTTAAATCTTCACTCTTCAGTTGTTACATCATGTTCTAAGACTGAAGGAAAATTTCATTTCGCAGCACCTGAAAATTCTCCCTAGCTAGGTAACTAGGAAATAGCCCTGCATAATATTGTGCCTGCTGCAGCCATGGTACTGCATTAATGTTCCTTGATTATTACTCTAGTATAGATCCTTAGTACACTATGTAACTAGAGGAGAGTCAACATTTTTTAAACATTTTTGAACAACATGCTAATGGTCTAATCTGATTCAGTGATCTATGCTAAGCTTAGCTAAGCTAACAGTGCCTACCCCAGATCGGTAGATCGGCTGAATGGATTAAAAAATGGTACAACTTAACTGTTAAAACTATGGGATGGGAGCTGTAAAATGAGACTATTTCCAAAAAAAGTGGAGTATTCTTTTAAAACTCTTTCATCATTGTATGTTTTGAGTTAAGCTGTGGATTAGATTTTATTAGTCACCTCTCCTGCTGTAGTGTGAGAGTTGATTGAAATCTTGCAGGATCCTCCACCGTGGCAGTAAACAGTGGTTGTCATCTCACGTCTGTTCAGGAGGGCGATGATCTCCTCTTGTGAAGGCACAAACTCCCGTGCTTTTGTCTTCTTCAGTGAATCACCAATGAACACAGCGAACATCTCAATTTCTGCTCCAGGGAACAACTCCTTTATCCTAAAAACGAATGAGAACAAAAATATTAATGTTATCAAATGCAAAATTATCTGTGCTCAGAATCAGTGTTGTTAGCTAAAACTATGAAATGAAGGTAAAATTAAGATATATTTATCACTTTAAAAAATGTAATATTTTTGTAAAAATATCATTAATGATGACCCATTGCACTCCCCCTCTTAATCTTCTCTTTAGATTAGGAATTTGCAGCTGATAATAACTAAACTAAAGTTGAAGGAATAAATAAAGATTCAACCCTCTATTCATTCATTCATTCATTCATTCATTCATTCATATATTTTCTTGTCCCTTTTTTTAATCCAGGGTCGCCACAGCGGAATGAACCGCCAACTTATCCAGTCAGTTTTTACGCAGCGGATGCCCTTCCAGCCGCAACCCATCTTATGGTGTATATATGGTTATGAAATAGAAAAAAAAACATAATGAGGAAAATAACTTTAATCTCATCAAGCAATGCACACTAACATTAAAAATGAAGACAAAATATAAAACCATTTATTTAATATTTTAGTTGTCTCTGAAAAAAAACAATTATATAAAAATATTTTGATGAAAATAGGGTTTTTGAAAGTGTACGGAAGTCGGTATGTTTAGGTAAATTGCTAAACTGAGTGGATTGAGATAAAGATCTCCTTTGGTGAACTTCGCTTGTTGCTTTACTTTGTTGTGCACAGCATCATGGGAATTTTTTCTGTACAAATTACGCTTTAAATATGAATGTTTTAAAAATAGCTTAAAATAATGCAAGATTAATGGGATCAAACAGATGGGTTGAACAAAAGTAAATGCAATTGATTAACAACTTTTAAGATCTAGTAGTTATTGTTAAAAATTAAAGGCATAATTCACCCAAAACTTCAAATTCTGTGATCATTTACTCATCATTTACTTGATCATTTTCATAGCAGTTTTTCCTACTATGAAAGTCAATGGTTTTCAGATTTCTACAATATATATATATATATATATATATATATATATATATATATATATATATATATATATATATATATATATATATATATATATATATATATATATATTAGGGATGTAACGGTATTGTAAATACCGTCATACCGCAATATTAATTTTTTTCGATATTACCGAAGTCGCATGACTCGGTAAAACTATAGGTCTTCTGAGAAAATTTGCTCAGGCGAATGAAGCGAACGGGAGGTAACGAAAACTACAATTGCCATCAGCCCATGCTTGACCATCATCCCTTGCGGTCTGTTGTTGCTACAGATCCAGTAATGCGGAAATGGAGTGTGCTGCTAGAAGCGGAGATGAAAAGAGCTGGAAAACTCTTAAGCAGGTCGCACACCAGAAGCGCCGCTCGGCGCCACGACACGGCGCGTACATGACAGATTAAAGTATCGCACACCAGACGCGCACATTCGAATGATATTTAACATGAAACTAATCAGATGGCGCTCTGTGGCGCGGCTGAAAAATGAACTGCGTCCTGAGCCGTCTCTGGGCGCCGTCGACTTGCGGCGCCGGTGTGTGTATCCTGATAGAAACCTATGATTAGAATTCTAAAATACGTGGCGCTGCGCGGCGCGCCGCCGAGCGTCGCTTCTGGTGTGCGACCTGCTTTACACGCACAGTTCAGTCCTGCATTATCTCCGTGTAATTTCAGACTTCGCAAGTTTGATCAAGGCTGCAGTCTCTTCTTCTCAGTTTGATATGGAAAAGCAGATTATACCGAGGACATGGGTAAATCTTCAAAGGGAACAGTGTACTTTATAACTTCATTCACATCACCCTGGCTTCGTTGTTTCACTTTCTCAACAATAAAATGTAAACATGATTTAAGGAACTGCCTATTTTCATTTTAATATTAGCAACTTAGACAGCAGAAATGTTGAGGCGTCGTGCTGCATATATGAGCGTCATCTTCACTGTGTGGATATTTATAACAAAACGGAGCCGATAACAACTGCCTCCTTTCAATTTCAGTGAAAATACGAAACACAGCCCCTCTTTTGCTGAGTATCAGTTTTAATAATCGATAATGGCCATTTTAAAAGTATAACATACAATAAGTTTTTACATTATAGGAAATAAAGGCGATCAGTCAATATACAGAATGTACGTGGTTAAATTAATCATTAACTTATCTTTGCGCTCAGCCAAAACACGTTACCTGAGAACAAGTAATAGATTCCAATGCCCAAAGTCAGGGAATATGTCGTTAGATAAAGACAACAAGATAAATGAAATATCCCGTTTAATAAATATAGTGAGATTAGATCCAGCGGGAGATGCTTGATGAGAAGTCCGACTAGCAGAGCTCTCATCTGGGTAGATGGGCTGAGTGTGATTAAATGTTGAATGTGATGAGTTTTCAACAATACTAAATTGAAACTTTATTTTTTTACATGGTTTAATAATTTTTTGTTATTAAAATTGAAGTTCCTGTTTCAAAGCTAACAGATAGATGGCTAATTTGTATGTCATTGACACTTTTGGAACTTTTTTGGAGTATTTTCATAAGTTTTGTTTTTTCCTGTAAATGATTCAATAAATACCATACCGTGACATTCATACCGAGGTATTACCGTACCGTGAAATTCTGATACCGTTACATCCCTAATATATATATATATATATATATATATATATATATATATATATATATATATATATATATATATATATATATATATATATATATATATATTTTTTTTTTTTTTTTTTTGTGTGTTTAACAGAATAAAGAAATTCATAAAGGTTTGAGCACTGGAATTTTAAGAAATGAATAAAACTCAAATAAATACAATTTAAAAATAAAATAAATGAAAAAATGCTATATGATTAATCCTACAATACTGTTTCTCAGAATTTCATTAGCAAAGTCAATGCTTTATCCTGACTTTTATTCTCGCTGTTTTTCAAAATGCATGCTTTTTCGTTCTTGCGTCCTACTGTTCTTGTCTAATGTCATGATTAACCGCCAAAGTTTAATTCAAAACTCAAGACTGCAAGAACAGAGGACACGTGAAAGTTCCTGGATGTGTTCTTAATATCGAGGATGCACTGATGCAGACTTGAGAGCAAAACTTGCTCAAGAAGTCCCAGAAGTCATTGCAAAAAAGAAGGTGGGAAGCGCAGCATTTATTTATCTCAGGGGTTTCCCTAAATGAGACGGTTAAAGTAAACCGAAAGAAAATCTTAATAAAGACATAATCACATTAAGGGTGTATATTTGCTCAAATTTGTATATTATTGTTTCATTTGTATTGTGCAACGTGTATTTGTAAGGTTTTCAAGCATGTTACATATATTGAAAATGAAAAAAATGACAACAAAGCATTGTATGGATGCTGTAATGTTTAAATAACTCTCCATTAAAAACGCATGCAGGTCACGTGACCATCAGAAAGAACGCAGCATCTCATTCCTCAGAGTAAACGTTCTGTGTTTTCGCAGCCTCCCGAGTTCATTTTCCAGAGGTAACCTGGCAAGAATGGTCTCCACAAGAACACAAGTACATTCTCTGCAATCTTGCAATTGAGAAACAGCCTTTGTCATTTACAATTTTCATCCACCCATGACAAAGCCAGGATGTGTAACTGACATCCCCATTGTTATGTTTGAAAGCGGATGCACCAGAAAACCTTTATTTAACAAGCATATGAATTTTCAAGTAGTAAAAGGGCACCTTTTGAGGTGGAATCTGAGGTATCTGAGGATGCCGCGGCTGGGCAGGAAGGTGCAGCTCATACAGGTGAGCAGATGCCAGTGTGCGCGGTTGGCAGGGCTGTTGGGCTGAGGCACGTGATTGGTCTGTTTGATCAGCTGACAGTAGACTTCATCTCTGAGCGCCCGCAGATCTTGACAGGTCTGTAAGATGCCTTGAATGATGGGCATCGGATCAGACACGGCTTCCATCTCTTGTAATGAGTTGAAGATCTTGACTGCCTCATCCTGCAGGCTGGTGTAGCCTTTCTCTTTTTGGACTGCAGGAAGCAGGACAGGGAGAAGAGACAAATGGAGAAAAAGATAAAATTCATGACTCCACCAATCCCAATCCAACAATTTAAATACAAAAAAAAAAAAACAGTGAACATTCCAATGATATGTTGTTATAATAATACATACTTTAATTAATTAAATGCTAAACCTGTTTGATTGGGTCATCATGGACCTGGTTGTGTATACATGATGATGATGATTATCTCACTTGCTAACTTAATTATAATTATCATATATGCTTTATCTTTGTCTATAGCTCAGTTATAGCTTTGAATTTACAGCAAGAACACTGACTGTGTTTAACCAACAACGTTTAACACTCATTAGAGAGCAAACATGGGAGCAGATGAGGGTAAAATGGAGGCTCACGGTTGATGTTGACTTCTCCGTATGGCAGGGGCAGCAGGGGCGAGTGCAGCGGGTGCTGTGTGTATCTCAGGATGGGGTTCCTCCAGTACATCTGCTCCACAGCCTCCACATTCAGACTGCTCTCCTGCACAACCACCAAAACAATCACTGCATTAGGGCATTTATACACTCACATACAGTAGCACAATACACATCCACCGATCTCTGGAGAGGAAACACAGCACACAAATAAAGACCAAAAACGAGTCATGCCTGAGAAACTAAGAGAATAAAATACCTCCTTGACCCATTCATCGCCTTTTCTTTACTAGCTGATTAACCCTCAACTATCCAGGGGTGCGTTTCCCAAACAACAACGTAAATTACAGCTGAACTATCATAGTATGATGCTTTGTTTGAGAAAAGAACGATGTATTGACGAGTGTTTCCCAAAGCTCTTTACAGGGTGGAGTAACAACTTTTATAGAGAAAAACCCTATAATTTCTTTGTACAAATTATATTGTTTTACACAAACACATATTAAAAAAAAATCCAATATTAGTTTTGATAAAAACATGCACTCGCTTTCCATATTAACTGAAATATAAGTAAATGGCACATATGGCCTGTGTTTCCTTTGCTAATATTATTGAGAACATTACATATTCTATTCTAAATAAACATAAAATCACTTACAAAAGCTAACGCGTATTTTAATATCATATATAAATCATATAAATAAATAAATAAATATTGAGGCAATTTATTTAAAAATGAAATTTTATATTTATTAGGAAATGAAAAAAGTCCTACTTTAATAATAATATTAATAATATAAATAATAATAATTATTATTATTAAAATAGGTTATTGTTTATCTATTTAAATTTTATTTATTTTAAAAGTCTACTTTTACAGTTTGACACATGCAAACCATTGCAGAAATGTTCTAACCAACAGGCCCATGTCATATAGATATTTAATAAATAACCTTTAATACATGAATAAATTAAAAGCATTAGCGTATGCTATGTTTTTTTAGTTTTCACAAGCTTTGGAGACGTAACATAAATTCCACTTTTAAATAACAGGTTACCTATAGCTTTCATCATGAGGTTGTGTTCAAAATGACATCAATGTTTTCAAAGTGCACTGCGAAGGGAGTGTAATTGTAAACATGAAGTTCGCTAGAACAGAACTGTAAAATACTTTGAAAGCAAATTACAACTAAGAATGATGCCTTTAATGCTTTTTTTATTTTAAATCATTCCAAGTTTAAATGTTGGAACGTTGTAAATAGGGGGAGTAACTGGGAATAGAACACAGCCAGGAACAACCACACAGCCATGTTTCTAACCACAGCTTCAGAGGTGTAGTTGCAAGTGCACAAGTTTGCAAAGAGTTTGCAACTGTTCGTTTGAACGATGGATTTGGGAAACAGCAAATAAACAAACTATGTTTGTAACGACAGAACTTGCGACCTTAGTTGGCTAACAATGGTTTTGGGATACATACCCCTGATGAATGCAGAATCAGAATCAGGATTTTTCTTAACATTGTTTCCTCACTTACAAGTTTAACAATAAAATGAATGCTTTTCACTTTACATTTATATAGTGCAATACAATTTTATTTTTACTTGATTAGACCTTTGCTTACAAGCATTCTTCCCTTAAAAGGAGTTTTTGATTTATTATGCTTTTTTTTTTTCTTTGCAAAATAAGTCTCTTTATAGGTGTCCTGAATGTGTCTTGGACACCTGTCAAAAAGTTAAAAAGACCCCATATAAATGATTATAGCAGGCTGTAGAGTGGAAGCAAAATCACGTTTTTCTGTGCCACGTTGAATGCAAATGAGCTGCTGCTAATGACCCCTAATTTTAGAAGGGAAAACCTTTATATGCTGTCCCAAATACTCTCAAAACACAACATCAGATTGATTTTAAGAAAGCCATGACATGTGTTTAAAGACCATGGTTATAGTTAGACCCTAACCCTGTGCAACTACACTTTTGAGAAACTTTGCTCCAGGTAAGTTTTATTGCATTTTTCAGATGACATATTCTACTCTGCAAAATTACATTTTTGCTAACCCAAATATGATACTTAGGGTTCGTTTGTTGTATGTTTGAGATACACATTCTCCTTTTACACAACCACATGATGGAGGGGCTTGTCATACAGATGTCACAGTGAACCACTGACCTAAACACAACCAATAGTGCTTTCAAAATCAAACGTAAGAGAAAAGTGCTTTTATCTGTTTTGTGGAACTTTGCTTCACCAGACTCAAGTACTCTTCATCAAAACACAATACCGTACAAAGTGAGCTATTGACCAAAATCACTATGCCAGAAAGGTTGATTATATGAAATGGGAGGCAAACACATTCCATTACAAAGTACACAATTTTTTGGTATTTATTTGGTGTTGTACAAAAAAATCAACCCAGGCTCATTCTGAAAACATAGTCCCGTGGATGTTTCTGGAGACCGCGAAATACATCCCGGGAGGTACGTATGGCGAACGCTAAAGGGGCGGTATGACGCTGTTCCCTTTCGCGCTTACCCGCTGACCGCTTACCTCCATGGGGAGGGCTTTCCCCCCACAACCAGTTTGTCCAGTCAGCTCATCGTATACGTCGGCAGACTTCAGATGCAGAGAGGAGGAGCTGACCACGGCGACCGGGATTGAGTCCAGGGAAGAGCAGTCATAGAAATCAGGTAAGACAAAAACAGAATACAAAAAATAAAGTGAACGAGTTCATAACAGGGTGAGAACTCAGTGAAATCCGAAAACGTGGTAAAAAAATCAGACGAGGGCTTTTCTTTTCTTAGACGGCTTTTCTAAATTGTTGCTCGGGTTAAGGGGAAGTGAGCGGTTGGGCAAGTCAATCGGTAAAATTGGTTTGGTTTAGGGAAGGAGGAGGGTGGGTCAGCCGATTGGCCGGTCGCACAGTCAATCATTCAGTCAGTCAGACAGCGGCCTCTGGTGGGTTTCCGAGAGATACATTCGAGATACGAAAAAGCGCACACAGCGGCCTCTCACGGATTTGCGGAAAAAAAAAAACTGCAAAAATATGTACCTCCCGGGACGTGTTTCGCGTTCTCCAGAAACGTCCACGGGACTACGTTTTCAGAATGAACCTGGGTTGCAAAAAATTCATGATAATAATTCTTTGTTCTTCGATAATATGATTTTGGAAACTATCATTTGTGTAAAAATGAACAAAAGTGGTAGTGTAGCATTCATTTAACCTAGTCATTTTACCTTATGATAAAGTAAGTGTTTGTGGTTTCACAAAGAATATGCTGAAGCATATATTTCCAATGAGCCTTGTGCTTGAAAAAGACTGTCATTGTTTTTTTTTTATCTTCATGTTATTCCAAACCCAGAAGAATTTTGGTATTCTTCGTAATAAAAATGATGCAACTGAACAGTTCTTAATCACTCCAGGAAAACACACCGCAAATGTAGAACTGAAGCACCCAGATATAATGAAACGAACCCAGAATGAAATGAAAAAAGGAAGAGAAAACAGCACACAGAGCACTCATCAATGTACCTCACTTAACACTACAGTTTTTGACTCTGAGGGACTGCCGGGGCTCAAGCGGTATCGGCTTCAACAACTGAAACATGATTATCAAGATGATGAAAAACCTTCCTCCACACGGGACCATAAATGTGATTAGACACTGTATAGTAAACACACCTTGATATCTCGGATGAGTTGCTGGGTCGGTGTTTCAATGGGAACTTTGTTGTCAATGGCCACCTGAATGGCTGAAGCCCACCTCATGGCTTCGTTCAGTAGTTTGGTGTAGAGACGGTAAGAATGCTTTCTTCCATGAACTATTATGTTCCAGTAACCTGTGGTGAAGCAGAGGCTTTGAAAACTGTCCATTGTTTCACTAAAAAACCTTGGGTCCCACTTGATATTAGGTGGCTTTAACTATTATGTACCTAAATTGCAATTAATAGTTTGTTACAATGTATTTATTGTGTTTTTAAATTGTACTTATGGTTGATTAAATACCTGCATGTAATTACATCGTTGACTATCTTTAACCTACTCTTAAACCAACCGTTACCACCATAACTGTCCTTAACCCTACCTGTATCCCACCTCAAAGCACCAGAAGTGTTCTGCAATACACTATTAACACTGTAAGAACATTATATTTCTTTTTAAATGCATGTATATAATAGTTAGGGCCACCAAATATAAAGTGGGACCAAACCTTGTTCTTCCTCAAAATAGAATGACTCACCTGTCTCCTTGTAGACTTTCTCATCAGGCTGAACAACCGAGCAAAGGCTGTTGAGCACCAGTGTTCCCAGTTTGGACGCACTGCGCTCTGATGATTTATAATAATCCAGTGAGTTGTTGGTCAGAACAAACCAGCGTTTCTTCAGCTTGAGAGATGTGCTCTTCCCACTGGACTTCATCTCTTTATGCAGCCAGCCTGGTTGAAGGACATAGAAAGGATAATCAATTAAGAATATATACAAAGAAACTTCTCCTGTGTGTATTTTAGTATACATAACAATATTCAAATGCTGATTTAATTAATAGTCAATATTAATATATTAGGTTTTCTTTTTAAAAATGGACAAGGGTCAAAAGGGCGTTCTCAATCCATGACAAAAGCATAAAAACCAAAAGAGATTAATTGTTCAAGGACCTTTTATAAGCAAATGTACAGTATACACTCACTTGCTTCAAATGTTATTACTCGATTGAATGGGTGTTATCAGTGGTTATCAGCTGATAGATATGGGCCAGTAGGGGCCTTCTGCGCCTCATCCATCCACATAGGGTAATCAGCTATACTTATAGAGAAGACTCCAGATCTGTTTTTACATTACTGTGATGGTTGGGTTTAGAGTTGGGGTAAGGCTAGACCTTAATAAAATACAATTAATGGAAATTTAATAATTAGAATAAATAATTCTCGTTAAATTCTGGCTGCAGCCATATGTGATCTACAGCTGATTAACCATGTTAATGGTTGAATGATAACTGATAACAGCATTTGGAGCCTACTAGTAGGTGCAGAAGGCCCCTACTGGCCCAAATCTATCAGCCGATAACCACTGACAGCATTTGAATCAGCGGATACACTAATCTTTGAATATCTTTTGTTTGTTAGTTGATTTTTTGTCTTGCTTCTAGTGCAATCTAAAAATACTTAAATCAAAAAACATTTTCTAGACAAGGATGTTTTAAGAAATAATAGGTGTGTTTTAAGAAATAAAAGTGAGTTTATTAAAAGTAATGTCAACAGGGTAAGCAAAATAAGAAGGATAAAAAGTTTTTTTTTACAGTGTAAAAACAATACTTTTGTACATTTCAAAAAACTGTTCAAATAAAGTTAAAAATGCATTTTATTTATGTTACACAAAGCTCAATTGTCATCACAATTACTCCAGTTTTCATTGTTAATCTTTCAGAAATCAGTCAAATGTTCACTGGGAATCACATACACACTCACACTCATACACTACGGTCAATTTTAGCATACCCAATTCATCTGTACCAGATGTTTTTTGACTTGTGGGGGAAACCGGAGCACCCAGAGGAAACCCACGCGAATAAAGGGAGAACATGCAAACTCCACACAGAAATGCCAACTGACTCAGACGTTGCTGTGAGGCGAACGTGCTACCCACTGCGCCACTGCTTTGCCCAAATAAATATTGTGCAGCATTAAAATGTCTTTGCTATCACTTTTGATTAATTAAATGCATCAATGCTGAATCAAAGCATCTATTCTTTATCAAATAAAAATATTGATCCCAAACTTTTAAACAGTACCATAAATAATCGTTTTTAGAATGCTTGAAAATGATGCACTAAGTACATCTTTATATGACTGACTCACCTCTCACTATGAACTCCTGGCCGTCTATTCTGGAGTCTCCTTTAGGCTTCTGCAGGAGGCCGATCCAGTGGTGCATTTCCTCCGGCGTGTCAGTGTTGCAATGTATCACACGATTAGCAGTGATTATGACAAATGAGTTTGGCCTTAAAGAAAACAAATGTTGTGAGTACAGTACTGCGCAATCATTAAATCACAGAGTATCAAAACAAAAAGACATTGTTCCCATGTTGTGTGATGGAACTAATAAATGTAGCTATTTATCTGAAATTCAATGCACAAAGCATAGAGGACATTAACAATATGAATGTTAACAAAACATAATTCTTAAACATTGTTAATGCTAATGTTTTGATGTCAGAAAAGTTAAAAAATTAGCATCTGATCTCTTATTAATCAGTGTCACGAATGTGTCGCATCATAGTAGAGGACCAAAAAAATTGGTCAGAATGATGTGGCGCACACCAGATGATTGGTAGTCATCCCCAACACAGTATACGAGAAAATAATGATCAATTCTTGTGTTTATTGTTGTTCATGAATCAACATGTCACCCTATAGAGTGTCAAATAGATTCTAAAATAATTTGGATGGTATTGTGTAATTTGTGCACAGCATAACAGTTAATGAATGCTGTAAAATCAACAAAATCTCACGGCAATTGGTAACTTTGTGATTTAGTTGCTAATTTGTATGAATTCGTAAGATCTAATTCGTACAGTTTAGTACGATTTGCTCATCTCCCAATGATGATTGGGTTTAGGAGTGGGGTTAGGTGCCAGGCCTCCTTTTAAAATCGTACAATTTTGTACAACTGAACTCGTACGAATTCGTATGAATTAGCCACTAAACTTACTAAACGTAAAATACTTATGTTTTTTTCGTGAGATCAGGCTGGTAAAACATAAACTTAAATATTACTTCATCCATTAACTAATGCTAAAAATGAGACCTTGTAAAGAGAGCTTTACAAATGAGACCTTACCATAAAGTGTTATAAATAGTATAACATATTTGAAATGTTATGTTTCTAAAATAATGCTTGAAGTTCACACAAAAATAAACATTTCTGCATTGGGCCAGAGGAAGCATAAAAGGCCTGGGTGTGGCAGACTGGAGAAGGGCCTGCTGAGAGCACATGGTCTTTAGATCTTACTTTCAGTGTTTGGTGGTCAAAGTTTCTGATTTTGTTTATATAATATCAGTTTTAGGATCAAATCAGCTCTATAATAAACAGCAACAAATGAAAACTTGTCGTTCCATTTACTATCTCTAAGGAAGCCGCTAAACCCCTCAGCAGATCCAAGATGTGACTAATATGAAATTTTGATTAAGGATAGTCACAACACACTCTACTAGAGGCGTTCTAAATGTTTATTAATTTCTTTCCTCCGTTGAACTCAATTTTCTGAAGAATGTTGAAAAATAGTACAATCATATTTTTTTGTTCCTACTGTGGATGAGAATTTTTGTTTCCAAAATTCTCCAAATTAAATGTCTTCCGTTGTGTTCGACAAAAGAAAGAAACCTAAACATGTTTGAAAAAGTGTGTAGCAAGTAAATGATGACATTTCAATTCTGGGTCAAGTGTTCCTTTAACATTCCTGATGTAATGTATTACCTGTCTGGGTTGTCAGAGGCACATACAGAGTCGATAAGCCCAACATCCAGTGTTCCCTAAGGTTAAACATTACATAAAAATGTCATGTAAAAATGCAAAAGTTTGTTGAAAGTGATTTCTACAGCTAGTTTGAACACTTACGACTGCATTTTTAGGGTTGGCCTGCTCATGCTGCATCTGCAGAAGCTGGTCTGGAGTGGCGCTGTGAACACGGCTCAACACATTGAACCAGCCACTGCAATACAAACATCAAGGACAGGAAATATCAGACCCGGTTCATTTATTAAAGGTATAGTTCACCCAAAATAGTCACCCTTTTATATACTGGACCTCAAAAAAGCTATTTTAAAGAAACTATTGACATTCATAGTAGGAAAAACAAAGAGTAAGGAAGTTAATGGTTACGGATTTCCAGCTTTCATCAGATTATCTTTTGCATTTAACAGACAGAATAACATCTGAGTCAAATCAAGAGTGAGTAAATGATTTGGGTGAACTTATTCCTTTAATGAACAATTGAGTTATGAAATATCAGACCTTATTAAATTATGTTAATGTATTAATCAACAAAAAAGTTACATAAGCCACCACAAGAGGGCGCAATTTATGAAGGTCAACTACATTGAATAAACTCACAACAGCACTAAAATACACGCAGACTTGCACCTTACCTAGCATCCTCAGGAGATTCTGCATAGATCTGGTAGGTCCTGTCTTCAGTTACAATATTCAGTGCATTTTCCTTCTCATGGTTATCCACAATTTCCCTGTGTGAATCATCACAGACCATCAGTATTTGAATGTTTCGAGGACGAATGTAAACCAAAATATGGAAACAGTGGTAACATTTTATTTTTTAAAGACATACCACGGACTACAGGAAACTGCATGAAACCAAAATCTTTTTAGGGTATTAGTATACAGCAGGGAAAAAAAGTAGTCAGGTGATTGTTTGGGCCATTCTACAGCTTGATTTTCTTGATTTACAGCTTGATCATTTGAGAGCTTTGGAACATTGTCTTGCTGAAAGATCTTCATCATCCTGCTAATTAAGATGTTGGACTGAAACAGCTAATATTAATTTAGAATGAGGAAGGGCTGAATAACTACTGGGAGATTTCAGCTGCTGTCTGGGCTTTCCTTGCCTTCATACACTTCTGTTGAACACAAAGAATGTTAGAAAACCAGCAGCCATTGACATACATAGTACATAGTAAAAATATAACCCAAGTCGATGGCTGCTGTTTTCTAACATTATTCAAGATATATTACAAACTTTTATTTTGGATGTATTGAACTTGTAAGTACATTGTTATAACATTGTAATTACATCTGAGACGTAATACGTAATTACAAACTGTTATTGTGCAACTACTGTGTCATTACACTGTAACTACTATGTTTATACATTGTAATAACATTGTAGTTACATCCAAAATAATATTTATAAATATAAATGTTTCTTTGTATGTTGCATGTATAGTATTTGGTTATTTATAGTTGTATACGTAAATATACACAGTACAAATGTAATTACAAACTTTATTAATATGTCATTACATTGTAATTACATTCCTTGTACATTGTATTTACATCCAAGATAATATTTATAACTTAAATGTTTCTTTGTGTATTTCATGTTCAGTATTTATGTATATAATTATGTATTGTGTAAATATATGCAATACATATGTAATTACTATGTAGTTACATTAGAATTACTATGTAATAACATTGTAACAACATTGATAGTATTGTAAATGTTTCTTTTTGTACATTTTATGAATTTGTGTTATATAGCTATATACATATGCACAGTACACATGTGATATGTAATAAACTATTATCTTGGATGTAACTACTTTGTTGTTACATTGTAACTACACTGTTATGACATTGTAAATACATCTAAGATTATATAGTTTGGCTGTGTAAAGTAGCTTTTCTATCAACCCTAACCAATCTATCAATACTCTATTGAAAGTACATGTATTTACTAATGAATGAACAGTAGCTATGTTTCCATTTAAAGGTGGAATACTGGCATACTGGAACTTGTTTATTTAAAGGGTTTCCATCGTAGTTTATGTGCATTTTTTTTCTTATCAAATAAAACATTTATCCTACATTCAATTTATGTGCATCTTGGCATTCCATTAACCATTTTTTATGTGCATATGCAAAATGTGCATAAAAATATGTGGATGGAAACACAGCTAATGTCACCAATGAACCTGTACAATGTAATCAGAACTTTGTTAATTGGTCTTGTATGTACTGTTGAAAACAGTAAACCCAACATCTGTAGTTCTTACTTGGCTGCTCGTATGTCAATGGTTCCCTTCAGTTTCTCCTCGCTGTCGTTCTCGAAATACATGAGTTTGGAGTCACGAAGGACAAACCAGCGCATCTTCCAGTTCCTCCGGGACAGAGTAGACATTCCTCCACCTTTCTTGTAGAGCCAGCCTGACTTAAGAGAGTCCTGCTTCGCCCTGAACCACATGAAGGTCTCGTCTTTCAAAACACACCAGCGCCTGCGCCACGGGATCATCAGCCCACCTTAAAGATGAGAAGCAGTGACATGTTAATCTTTTAATTCAGGCTACCCATTATTATATTCAGTTTCAGAGATGTAAGCATAAATTAAATAATAAGAAATGCTCACTTTTCATGTACAGGTAGCTGTGGAAATAAGGAGGCCCACTTCCATTTAGCAGATGCACTCTACCATTGGACACTTCCTCATCCGTGTCCACGTATCCGTCATTCTCATCATTACTGTCAATAAACTGTGGGGAGAAAAGAAAAGTGGATGTCAAAGAAGAGCAGCCAAATGTGTAACTCTACCTGTGAGTTGTTTTTTCAGCAAGTGTAAGCTAATATTCGACTGCAGAAGATTTCTATTTTAAACCAACTGTTATTTTTAACTTTCCACTTTTCATTCAGTAATACTGTTTACACAGACATATTAACAGCATATTAGAATTTTAACAGCAAATCAGGAAATTAGAATGATTTCTAATGGACCATGTGATGCTGAAGACTGAAGTAATAATGCTGAAAAGTACAACAAAAATTACAATATTAATGTTTTTTTTAACAATTAAATGCTGTGAGTATGGGACACTCGTAAATGAAACAAAAATATCTGCAGTCAGCAATTATCAAGGTTCAAGCACCTAGACATGTGTGGTTATAGACTTATAATCAGTGATAAATAAATCAATAGAGATACAGCATTTAATGGGTGAACTTAATTGACAAATTTTGCAAATCATGATCCAAATATTGGTTTAGTAAATAGGCTGAACCTGGCTTTTTTGTATTATTGGCCATAAACATATTGTAAATCGCCCAATTATAGCTAATTATAGCTGTCCTAATGTAACTGTTTCACTTTTTAGAATGATTTCTGAAGGTCATGTAAAGCAGAAGACTGAATTAATCATGCTAATAAATCACATTTTAAAATGTATTTTTTTTTTTTTAGAAAATAGTTATTTAAAGTGCGATAATTAAAAATATTAACATTTTAATTATTAAGGTTCAAGCACCTGTGTGATTATAAGAGGTCAGAGATTTATAACGAAACAACATCAACACATTAGTCGGTCCCACTTTATATTAAGTGGCCTTAACTAATATGTACTTACACAGGATTTAACTTTAAGTTTGTTACAATGTACTTATTGTGTAAATACATGTATTTATTTTATTGTGTACTTATGCTTAATTAAATACCTGTATGTAATTACATCTGTAATTAACTTCAGTGATTACATTTTTAAATACACTGCTGACCATTCACTACACCTTAACCCACCCTTAAACCTACCCACACCACCAAACCTGTCCATAACCCAACCCCTATCCCAACTCAAGAGCACCACAAGTGTTCTCAAATACATTATGAACACAGTAAGTACATTGTATTTATTTTTTGATGCAAGTACTTAGTAGTTAAGGACACTTAATATAAAGTGGGACCCATTAGTCATATAGATACAGCTATTTCCCTTTTACTACAGATGAAGCACAACCTATGGGTGAACTTAATTTACTAATTTTGTAAGTTATTACCAGAATACTAGTTTAGTAAATAGGCAAAATTTTTATTTTTGGCTGTCCATATTTAAATAGCTGTCCATATTTAAATGTTTGCTAATTGCTCATCTATTCTCTACAGAACTAGCAACACTGGTTTGGTTGCGGTTGAATGAAAAACCTTTGACTTGGACAGTAAGATCTAACATATGATAAGAATACCTTGTGTATGCAAGCAACATAGCATGCTATCTAGACATAAATCTCGACAAAGAGCTCTAGGAGCATAAGGTGAAGCTGCACATTTTGGCTTGCTGTAACAAACTTGAACCCGAAATTATATATTTTTTCCACATACCTTTTGATATTCAGTATAAACTATTTATACACTTGTTTATATCTGATCTGCTAGAGATATCTAGAATGTTCTAGAAATAAAATACTTTAAAAATATCCCAAAAGTTCACCCACAGTTGTGATTGTATCCAATGCATGTGTTTCGTCATTTTTAGTCTAATTTTTCTCATTATATAAGGTATATATTAGTGTCTCTGATGAACAATTTAACAATTAATAGCCATTTAGCACTTTTAATTGCTGTAGAAAGTCGAAAATTTTAATTTTCTGTAATGATGTGCTTGGTGATCCCTAAAAATCCTATCAATTACAAAAGAGTTTTAGCATTTCACACATGAACTCCTAAAAAAAAAAAAAAAAAAAAATCATACCCCAGGCCCAAACAAACAAACAGTGTATATTTCTACTAATGTCTTCTTTCCTGAACAAATCTACACCCTAGGGCACTTAGTGAAACGCAGATGTCCTACCGCAGCAAACACAGTCTAATCCATCTATTTAATAAAAACAAAAGGAGAACGGCATCCATAAATGTCCTCCTATTGTTAACTGTCTTGTCAAGTTTCATATTACACCCAAACATAAGTCGAATCAGGTTTCTGGGTTCAAATATTCCGCGAGAGTCAACAATCAAGCTGTTGCAGGACTGTGTTTGGAGCAGGTGTGACAGGCATTGGCTAATCGCTGCATATTCTGAGAAATCCCTGAGAAACTAAGACAAATATAGATATATATCACATCATACGCACCTGATCCCACTCAATCTTCTCTAGGGAACACAGATCCAAAGCATTTTGCATTTATTTTGGCATTACAGCAAGTTCCACAAAGGATTAGGACAAAGTGCTGAGTGTTTTTGTGTTTCGCTTGAGGCAATACCTGATCATAGTAGCCTGACAGTGAACTGTATAAACGAGACAAAAATGCATTTTCCTTGCATGCCACATGCCTTACATGTTCACACTGAGGCAACAAGAAGTCAGTTATTTTGAATGAGAGGTGACGTTAGTGACAGAGACCGTTGAAGATGCCAGAGAGATTAGCAGAGTTCAACTTTATGCAAATGTTTAGTGACTACTAATAGAAAATACTGACAGCGAGATGTGCTCGATCTGCCAGCTGATATTGAAATTGAGAATAAGCCATACAATCAACAATGGATGAGTCTGAAGGTCATCTAGCTGGCCATACTGGTTAAGACTAAAAGAGATGTTTTTAGATGTATTTCTATGAAGCTTTTGATGTGGTGACAATGTGATGAAACCATAAACATGCTCATATGTTGTTTCTAAAATAAGGCCCTTTAAAGCACTGCTTACAGTATATTGCGATCCAAGTAATGATTTTGTAACAAAATGAACTGACTTGATATAAAATATCAAAACCTACTGTTTTTTATAATCTCCAGACTGCAGTTTGCTTGTCGGCTGCTTTCTGGATATTAAACGATGGCAAATCTTTAAAAATTAAACTGAAAAAACAAAACTTAAATCGTTTTTTTATATCTGCTGCTTTCAGATCTACAAAAGTTCATAAAGCAGTGGTGAAAAATCTAGGCATATTATTTGATTCTGATTTTAAATTTGACAAGCAAATACATTCTTTTTTTAAGCTGAGACCTACAACAAAAATGATGTCCTTTCTGTCTTTCAATGATTTTCAATGAGCACAGTTATTCATGCTTTTATTGTTTCACGCCTAAACTGCTTTTTATGTGGGAGCTAGCCAGAAAACTTTGGCTTGGTTACAGTCAGTGCAAAATGCAGCATCAAGATTGCTGACTGGCACTCGAAAACATGGCCTCATTTCGCTATATTTAGAATGAAATATAAACTTTTATGGTTTGTTTTTAAGCTTTAAACAGACGGCATGGATCCAAAATATTTGGTGAAACTGGTAAACAGATATTCTTCTCTTAGGTCCTTGGGATTTTCTAATCAGTTACTTTTGGTGGTTCTAACAATCAAATGTAAACTTAAAGGTGATTATGTGTTTTCAGTTGCTGCTCCTAAAATCTGGAATGCACTGCCTATCTGCTTAGTTCATTTCAATTTTTAAGGCCCAGCTAAAAGTAATTTATTATTGCTTGCTTTTAATCAAACAAAGTTTTAAATCATTTGTTGGTGATGAATGTAGATTTAGTCATAGGTATAACCATTCATTCATTTTCTTGTCGGCTTTCTCCCTTTATTAATCCGGGGTCGCCACAGCGGAATGAACCGCCAACTTATCCAGCAAATTTTTACGCAGCGGATGCCCTTCCAGCCGCAACCCATCTCTGGGAAATAGGTATAACCAAAAGTACAAAAATATGCAAAAGGCAAATTGGTCAGATTTTAACCGATTCTGCTTATCCTAAATCTAAATGTGGTTTTTCAAAATAATGGTAATTTGTTAACAAATTGTTACAAATAAATTTGATACAAAACTTTTTTAGAAAATCTGATTTGACAAACAAATTATAGTGTTTAAACAACCTTCTTTGAACAAATATTGATTAAATAACACATCTAACTAAAATAAATAATAGCAACAACATAAGCTGTTCATACTTTCATTGATTTCTTAATTCAAAAAGACAATTTTTAAAACAAATCAAAATTTTTGTGATATTTAACAATTTAAAGATCACTGGTCTCAGCCACAATTAATTAACCGATTGTTTAGAATTGATTAATTACGTTGAGAGATTGTGAGATCTGCCCAATATGTTTTAACTAAATTATTAATATAAAAAAATCTATGATTTTAAGAAAGTATAGATATCAAATTAGTAGCTTCTGAGTATCAATAAATCAGTACCTCAGCATTGATGCACACATCCCTAATCTGCAGTGTGTTTTTAGATACCCTCCTCCACCCCAGCTCCACCTGTGTATAGATCTGCTATGGGATTTCATGTATGTTATGTTTGCAGCACCAGTGTGTTATATTCTGAGACAGCATGTTTGTGAATATACTGCCAGTAGCAAGTCTCATTACTTGCTCTGCACCAATAATCAAAGCAGCATCAGCATAGCAAATCCATGCCGCCAAGCCAAACACATCTGCATTGCCATATTCACTACTATCCTAATTCCAAAAGAACTTTGGCAACATCATTAAGATGCATTTAAAAACCTACCTACAAAGCTATAGTACAATTCAAAGTTTTAGGCACATGTGTAAAAATGCTGTAAAATGAGGATGCTTTCAAAATGAATGCATAAATAATATAATAATAATATGAATAATTTCTTACATTTTATATAGCACCATTCTAGACACTCAAAGCGCTTTACACATAGGGGGAGTCTCCTCATCCACCACCTGTGTGCAGCATACACCTGAATGACGCGACAGCAGCCATATTGCGCCAGACCGCACACCACACCAGTTGATTGGTGGAGAGGAGACAGAGTGATGAAGCAAATTATGATATGGGGATGGCTAGGAAGTCATGATGGACAGAGGCCAGTGGGAAAATTGGACCAGGATGCCGGGTTTAAAACCTAACTCTTTTCGAAGTATATCCTGGGAGTCAGGACCTCGGTCTAAGCCCTGCTTACTTTCAGTGGGGCACCATGGTAGAGTTGCAGAGAGCTGGCTGCCGGCAATATATTTTATTTATTAATTAACTTAAATTACCTAAATCAAATCAACATTTGGTATGACCACACTTTGCATCTAAAACACTTGCTACACTTGCCCATAGTTTTTCAGGTAGCTTTGCAGGTAGGTTTTGAAAGATTATGTGCATTTTAGTTCAATTGCATTTACATTGAATGAACTCTTATGTGATCGATTCTGTGTGTGTTGGGGTGACCTTTGCCTCAACCATCACAATCTGATAGATGTGAACTAAATTACCCTTTTGTCATGGGTGTGAACCCAAACGACAGCTGAAACATCTGATAAGAGGGTCCTGCTGAGCCTCGTAAACACAGAATGGTTTGTTTGATGCTAGTATAACCTACTGTCTCACAGACAGTACTTGAAGTTAAGTTAACATCACCACTGAGGAACTGCACTATTGATCATCTTCAATAAGTCTTCTCCCTGTAAGAACTTTGGTCAGCTTACTTATTTTATGTATTAGAGTAATCTAGTACATTGGCGAGTAAATCAAGAATGGTCAAGCCAAATACAGCAAAATGTAGCAGTTTTGTGAAGCATCTTAGAGATGTTCCCTAAGTTCTTCTGGATTTAGTTTGTCTCAGTTTGTTCTGCTTCTTCATGTCTGATTATGCCTAGTTCACACTAGAGGATTTTAAGCCTGATTTGAGCCCGATTTGGAAGTTAACGAACTCGCCGACAGGTCGGGCTGTGATCGGGAAGAAATCTTCGCATGCACGGCGCTCGCCGCTCTTTATGTGTGAACTACTGAACAACGCATCAACGAGGCTCGCTAACGCGTCGCCGACACCTCGCAGACGGAAATCCAACATTCAGCATGCTAAATATTCCGGAGCAGTCGGCCGACTCAACCCCACGTGTGGTCAGATGTAGTGACGAGCTGCAGCCAATGAGAGAGCATATCAGCATGAGCTGAATGCCTGTGTGTTCAGGAGCTCAGCAGAAACATCTGTGATTGGTCAGAATGGGCATCGGTGCACTCGCTTCATTCTGCGTTAACACAGACATGAGAGTAGTGGAACTAGAATACTGTAACTATTAGAATTATACTGCTCATTCTGACCGTTCTCATATAAAACACCATACTGTCACAACATATTTACATTCAAAGCTATTATTGAGATATTAAAATTAAGCTTTGAATGTCTGGCATCATATTTAATGACACCATTACCCTAAAAATATCATCTTTTTTTGTTTATACAGCCTATAAATATGTAGTTAAGATACTAGAACACGCAAAGGTCTTGGCTTTCATTTTTTTACTTTCAAACAAGAGCTATTCGGCACAGAATATGCTGTTTTGAAAGATATCTGAAGTAAATTGATGTTTTTGCCATCAGAAAGTTTTGTTTATGTTAGCATGAAGTTGCTAGGCAAAAAAATGCACACATATTTAAAGTCACAGTGAAAAGTATCAGACATGCATGCAGTCATTTTGACCAATATGGCAATTTAAGGCAGAAATGCTCAGTTCTTTACTGTTTTGTAATAAAAAAATAACAATGTCAGAAAGAAATACACTGATAGTTAGAAAATGGCAGGGTGTTCTAAATATGTTAGTTTTATTTCAAAAAGTTATAAAATTATAAAAATTAAAAACTCTCTGTGTATCTATCCACTGGAACCTTGCAGATGAGTGATTAATCCGCTGATAAATCAGCTGATTTGACGATGTTTTTAAATGCTTTCTCCAAAGCCTGAAACACTGTCAGTGATCTAATGAGCACACAAGCAGCCAATAGTGTTCAGCTTTTTCTGACGACTCCTCCCTCAAAATTTCATTGGCTGTGGTTTGGTAGCTTGAATGAGCTGATGGGGAATGAGTTGTTGTCAGATCATGTAGTGTGTGACCCCCCTCTTGTGGATCATTCACAGAGTGTTGCATAGTGTGAACACCACAGAGATTAAAAGACACAAAGTCAAGTCATGTAGTGTGAACGGCACAGCGATCTGCTGATGTTTACAATCCTGTAGTGTGAACCAGGCTTTAGTAATCAGATCAGATCTCTGTGTGGAGCACTGGCTGTTGCCAGACTCCTTGTGCAGACAATATTCTCACTTTAAAATTGTATTTAATGACAAAAAATGATGTTTGGAAATGTAAATTGATATTTCAAACTGACATGCTACAGAAATGAACAGAAATAACCAACTTTAAACCTTTTTTTGATGAAAATACTAGCAGCCTAAGATGTTTGCACAGTACTGTGCATTTATATGGAGATTCTGTGTGGGCCTAATAATGGCTTCTAACCTATGGTCTTTTGTGTTCAGCAAAAGAAATAGTTTTCCAATGACACGAGTGTGTTAGTAAATGATGACACAAAAGCAAATCAATACTGCGTTTACTCACCGAGTCTGAGCTTCCCCTGAAGGAGTCTGTGCTGTTATAAGTACATGAAGATCTGCGCAGAACTTCCTCATCAGTAAGATGTCCATCGTTTGTGCTTCCAGCATCTCCACAACTCCCCAGTGCCTCCTCGAACTCCTCCTGGTCATAATCCGACTCTGTGTCGGGCAGAATGCTGAAGCTGGTTTCCTCCTCCGGCAGCAAGATCTCCGTCTTCCTGGGGCTTTTATACACCACTTCAAAGTCAACTCTGCTTGAAATCAGCGTTGGTGGAGGAGGCGGTGGAGCTGTGGGTGGAGGAGGAGGGATGTCTGAGAGTCTGTTGGGTTTGATGGATGAACTGGACTTGGGTCGCTCCATCCGTGCAGGTGAAGATGTGCCAACCGGACCTTCCGCAAAAGCAGGAGGTGGAGGAGGTAGACTGGAGAGAACCTCCTTATCAAGAGGCACAGCAGCCAGTGGAGGGAAGTCTGGGAGCGGGATACACTCGTCCTCCGCATGAAAACCTTCATCCACCTCTTCCTCGGCCAGAGGAGCGGTGGTTTCAGAAGGATCGTGAAGATTTTCCTCACTGGACAGCGACTGCTCCAAACCTCCAAAGTCCAGCATTTCCAGGAACTCGGTGGCCACGCGTGAAGCCTCTTTCTCCAGCCGGTAGATCTCGGCGTCCCTCTTCTGGCGCAGCTCGTCTCTAGAGCTGTCGTTCAGGAGAGAAACTCCTTCGTCTCTCTGTTTCTGCAGCCGCTCGATCTCTCGCTCCAGCCGCAGGATCTCCTCCATCTGACGACTCTCCTCCTCGGACGAGTACTGGCACAGGCTATGGGACACGTCCTTCTGGGAAAATGAGAAAGCGTAAGCTGATTCTGTCTATTCAGCACTTTCAATGGTCCAAAGAAAGTTTCATGCTGTAGCATGCAAAATGGATGATTCATGGGATTCTTTTTAGTATTATGTAAACATCATGGCACATAAGTGTGGTTATCATTCTATTATGTGGGTCGTGAAATAAGTAAGTTTGAAAAACTGCCATATCAGGAAAAGTTTCAATTTAATGACCTAAAATATCATGCAGCGTGGCTACTATGGAAAATAAATAATATGTATTCCTTAAACTGTAAATAAATCTGAGTGTAGATGTTTAAATACCAAAATATTTTTTTATAGAAAATTTTAAGTAAACAAAGTTTTTACAGTATTGTTCTATATTTAATAATTCATATATCCATGTGTTTGAGAGTTTGGGAGTTTGTGCTAGCATCAAACTAAATTTATTATAGGGGTTTTATAAACACAGAAAACTAATAAATGCAGCTATTTTTGTGAAAAAAATTAACATAAAAATGTAACATACATTTAAGCAATTAAATTTATTAAATAAATTTTCTTTTACATATTTAAACGCTTAAAAAATTGTTCACATTAAAGTTTAAATATTTAAAGAACTTCTTGCTGACAAATAGGTAAAACTTACTGGATTAAAAGACAGTGGCAAAGTATAAATATATAAATGACATTTAATTTGTATTTTAAGGGTTGCACTGTGCTTACTGTCGCTTAAAAAAGTTTTTATCAGCATATCTAAATATGGCTATCAATATTATGTGTTATATGTAGAGTTAAAGTCAGAATTATTAACCCCTCTTCAATTTTTTTTCTTTTTTAAATATTTCTCAAATGATATTTAACAGAGCAAGAAATTTTTTACAGTATGTCTGATAATATTTTTTCTTCTGGAGAAAGTTTTATTTGTTTTATTTCGGCTAGCAGTTATTTTAAAAGCAGTTTTTAATTTTTTTAAAAAACATTTTAAGGTCAAAATTATTAGCCCCTTTAAGCTATTTTTTTCCGACAATCTACAGAACAAACCATCGTTAAACATTAACTTGCCTAATTACCCTAACCTGCCTAGTTAACCTAATTAGCCTAGTTAAGCCTTTAAATTTCACTTTAAGCTGTGTGAATGTGTTTTAAAAAATATAGAGTAAAATATTATTTAGTCATCATGTCAGTTGTTAGACATAAGTTACTAAAACTAATATGCTTAGAAATGTGTTGAGAAAATCTTCTCTCCGTTAAACAGAAATTGGGGGAAAAATACAGGGGGTCTAATAATTCTGACTTCAACTGTAAATTAAAATATTGTTACACTGAATGCAATTTTAGTGTGTCTACTGTAAACCAAAGTAGAATTGCACTATAGCAGGCTCAGAGAAAAAAAACATTCTGATGAAAATGTTACATAATAAAATATACAGAAAATATTAGGTTTTTAATAGGATTCTTTTGCTTTACATCACAAGGCCATGGCATTACCAACAAGACATTTTAGCAAGTTAACAGAAAATAAGGACAACACGTTACATAAACCTTTTCAGATTAGAAATCTCTCTCATAGGAACATCAAATAAAACGTTAAACAGAACTAATACCTTGTGGTTGTGATGGTTTTTCCCCACTAGGCTCCTAATGTGAGGCAAAAGAGGAGAGAATCCTTTTAGAAAGAGATTAAGCACAGTCCCGCAGCTGATGCAGATTTTAGTTGACCTAAATTAAAAGTCAAACATTTGCCCATCAGATTACGCTTTACCTGCTGTGCCCTGCCTCTCTGTCCTCCAATATCTGCTTGCTCTTGAGCTCCTCTTGCCTCCTCTTCAGCTCTTCCTCCTCCTGCTGGAGCCGCAAAGCCTCCTGTTCCTCCTCTCTTCTCTTCTTCTCCTCTTCTAGAAGCCTCAGTCTCTCCTCCTCTTTCCTCCTTTCTTCCTCTTGTCTTTGTCTCTCCTCCTGGAGTCTCCTCAGCTCCTCCTGGCGTCTCCTCTCCTCTTCTTCTCTTCTGATCCTCTCCTCCTCTTCTCTCCTCTGTTTCTCCTCCAGGAGCTGCCGGTAGAGCTGACGAGCGATCTGCCCACGCAGGTGCTTCTGGAGGACCACGGCGGCTGAGCGGAAACGAAGAAATGCTTGTCTCCAGAAGTAAGCGCGGTAGTTCTTTTGGATTGTGACGGTGCTGCTCTGAACTCTTTTATAGTGTTTTCTGGGAAGAAAAGAGTTATGACATTAGAAAGCAAGTCCTTGGGGCTTTTCATTAATGATTGGTTTGCAGGAATATTACAGTCGTTCTGAGCAAATTATAGCAATTACTCAACTAATATGTTGTTATTATTACAATAAGAAAATCACTCAAAAGCAATTAGCCACATAGTCCAAAATAGCCACAGTCTCAGACACAAATATATTATGACAATAAATAAACACGCACCTACAGCTTTCAGCATAGTTACCAAAAAATGCTGCACCTTTAATAATTTTCCAATTTCTTCTTTCACAATCAATTGCATGAGCTTTTTTTTCTTTGTCCATACATACTTGACCAAAGACCTTCCTCTCAAAGAAGTGGTTAATAGTGGACAAAAGAGACAGATTAAAACACCAGGTGTAAATAGCAATATGTCTCCCCCATATTAAATTTCTTAATCTTCACATCATGTATAAACAGGACCATAGACTCACAGCAGAAAACCTCACAACTGACCTGCAATGCTGAACTGAGTGTCTGTACAGTATGTGTGTGCACTGTACAGTATGTGTTCACTTAACTGTGTAAACAAAATGATACTTTAGAGATTCTTGTAAAGCCCAAAAACCAAAACAACATTTTAATATAGAATTTAAACTTAATAATTGCTGATATCTTGATGTCAATTTGATTGAGTAAGGCATTGAATTAACCTGCTGAAGATATCTTTCTCATAAAGCTTTAAAGGAATACTTTAATTTTATTTTAAATAGGTTCATTTTATTTCCTCTAAAGTAAAACAGTTGAGTTTTCCCCTTTTTAAAAATCCATTCAGCCGATCTCTGGTTTTGGAGGTAGCACTTTTAGCTTAGATTAGCATAGAATTGGATTAGACCATTAGCAACTTGCTTGAAAATTTCAGAGTTTTGATAATTTTCCAATTTAAAGCTATTTAATATACTATACAATACTATACAATACTATACTATGCTATACTATACTATACTATACTATACTATACTATACTATACTATACGATACGATACTATACTATACTATACTATACTATACTATACTATACTATACTGTACTGTACTATACTATACAATACTATACTCATTTGTTTTCTTTTTGGCTTAAGTCCCTTTATTAATCAGGGGTCGCTACAGAGGAATGAACTGCCAACTTATCCAGCACTATTGCATTCACACACATACACTAAGGACAATTTTATGTATTCAATTCATTTATACTGCATATCATTGAACTGTGGGGGAAACCCACACAAACACGGGGAGAACGTGCAAACTCCACACAGAAATGACAATTGACCCAGCTGGGGCACGAACCAGTGACCTTCTTGCTCTGAGGCAATAATGCTACCCACTGCACCACCGTGACGCCCTATGCTATACTATACTATACTATACTATACTATACTATACTATACTATACTATACTATACTATACTATACTATACTATACTATACCATACTATACTACAAATATATACTATTTAAGCTCCCGGTGAAGAAGGAGATCAGCTGAATGGATTAAAAATACGCAAAACTCAACTATTTAACTGAAGAGGACTTGAGTGAGCCTATTTACTAAAAAGTGGAGTGTTTCGGGTCTTAGCTAGTTAAAGCTGATTTCCAAGGCTTTACTATATGATGTTTAGTTAAGAATGTTGGAATGAAAAATAAATACTATGGATGTCAATAGTCCAACATTTTTTCAAAATATCGTCTTTTGTGAAAAAAGGTTAAAAAAAAAAATGAAATAGATTTGAAATAGATTTGGAACAAGTAGAGGTTGAGAATATGATGACAGAAACTTTTAGTTTTGGGTGAACTCCCTTTTAAAGAGTCACCTATGAAAGAAACAGTTGTATTTACAGTATATGACAACAGTATATGACAACATAACCCCCACCCCTCCCCCCAGATGATTTTAAAAGCAACTGATTTATTAAACAGTTAAACAACATGTACATATATATTGCCTTGTGTGTAAAGAGCTTATATAGTGTTCAAAATTTGCAGTGAAAAGATGAGAAAACAATATGTAACCTTTATTGCTTCCTTGTAATTTTCTAATGAATCTAATCTAGATGATCGAATCTTGCTTTTGCTCTCAATACACTGATTCACACAGCTCTGGTAAATCATTCTGCAGTGCAAACTTCACTGACATAATGGATTTTCTCAATCCATCCACAAAACTTAACTCAAAATAGACAAAGTGAAGACTTCAGTATTGGGTAGCAAATTATTTCTACATGCCCGCAATCCAAATTATCTCAACAGACTCTTTATTCAAAACCGATGTAGATTATTATTATCAGATATGTTTATGACGTGTGATTCTTCATGGCATAAAAGTCAATGGAGAAAACGATCTAGATCTCAGCTATGTGAAGCTAGCCTCCAAGCCTTTAGCTGGTCGATCAGATGTTCTCACAATGCCAGCAAAATGAAAACAAAACCAGTGTTAAGCAATTTTCTTATAGCAGCACATCTAGTCAGCAATCACGTCTGAAACACAAAGCTGCATGTACCAACATAAACCCCCTGATCATACAATAAATCCTAAAAACTGGCTTGACTGATTCTTAAAAATCAGCGTCATGCAAATTAACTGAACTTGTGTGAAATGTTTTAATGTTTTAAAGAGAAACAACACTTATGGACCATAATTTCATGGATTATTCTTGAACTATAATAAATCTAATTCAATTTGATTTGCTTGACCATGAAAACAGCACAAATAAACTGATGTCAATATTTTGATTTATTACTATAAGTAGCAGTGTTAAAGTTACTTGAAAAATAATCTCCAACAATCTTATGTCACTTTTTTCAGTATCTAAATGTTTTAGTTTCTTTTTAATGAAAGTAATGCGTAAGTATGTGTTTTGTTATTTTATTTTGAATGTTTTTTTTATATATGAGTAAGATTAAGATAGGCTTAAGCCTGTCATATATAAAAGTTTAAAACATTCTTAACACTGATAAGCAATATGCTGAAAAAACAAAGTCTGGGCAAAAATAATCTCGCAAAGGCTTGAAGATCAAATTAATCAAGCTAAAACCAGCAAATCAGTTTAAGAACTAAATGTACTCACAGAATGACCAGCTGACAAGTCCCCAAAACCTCTAAAAGCCAGCGTGGA